>NC_063215.1:111375376-111660376 GCF_020740725.1 Corvus hawaiiensis | reverse complement strand
TTCCAGAAGCCCCAATTGCCTCCCATGACCATTACGAGGTACTTCATCCACTTGGGGATGTGCTGGGCGGAAAAGCACAAGCCCCAGCAAGTCCCAGTGCAACGGCCCCATCAAAAGGAGAAGCACATTTGATGAGGCCTCCAAAGTAGTTATTGACTAGTACTATGGTGAACATCAAGCTTCAATAAACAAAAAAGCTACAGACAAAATTATGTGGTTAATGGCTGAATTAGATATTTTGTACAGTATATAAATATCATTACATACACTTACTATTGTAATCCAAGAACAGCTGGATTAGTTAACATGCCTTAATTAACAGAAGTTAACACTAATACAAAATGAGAGAAACTATTGCCTTCTGCTTATATTAAAGAATAAAATGGATTTTTTTCAGCACCAAGCATATGAAAGGGAAAAGAAGAGCTTCTGACCAAGGAACCAAAGGTTTGACCATAAGTACATAAATAAAAGAAATAGCTTTCTATTACAGGTGATAAAAATTGTACTCAGCATCTTTTGATATATATCTTCTCAAAAGTTTTGTGAGCACAGCCCTCTTGTGGGCTCTTTTGTGTTTGTGTAACAACTGGAAATGGGGAACAGCTAATTCCTTTACCTGTTGGACAACCCTTCACTCCTCCGGGCTACCAGAGAATTGGCTGCAGGTATAATCATTCATTCCCTTGCCCTGGAGGAATGGAGCTGCTGCCAGCAATTTGTCAACATAATTTGGGCTTATTGTTCTTGTTCTGAAGTTTTATCTTATTTTCTTTTTCTAAATGAAATACTTATTCATCAGGAAAAAAGTAATATGCTATGTTTGAAATGTTCTTCTGATTTTCTTAACTCCTACCTTTTAAAAATTCTCACCTGTGTGAGGTTGAGGTTAGCGACCCATCACGTTAGGAAATAGTTGTGCTCAGTACAGGCAAGAACTTGAAGTAAAAAGAGGGGCCTGATTCATTAAGTTATTGCATCCATCTCCCACAAACAGAACCCACCTATTTAACAAGGATTTACTTTTTGCATAGTTTATCCTTCTGGTTGTCAGCCATACTGATGTCCCCAAGCTCACTTGGGCAAAACACTCAATATGGCTGCTCAATACCTTAAGTGTATAATCCATAGGACGGATACTAGAGCTACATGACAGACAGACCTGGTCTTTGCAATCCACAAGTCCTATCCCTCTTCACTTCTGGAGGGCATGGCTAATAAGAATCCTTAGGTAGCCGGTTCCCCATCTAGCGTACAAGAAACCTTTTGACTTTTCTCTTAATTGGGAAGAAAAATACAAATTGGTATAGAGGATTAAAAATATACTTTGACAATACTAAAAATATAATGCCATAGATTTCCTAGATTCTGCACACATATATTGTTTATACAAACAGGGAATTATAGAATAGTTTGGGTTGGAAGGGACGTTAAAGATCATCTAGTTCCAACCCCTTGCCATGGGCAAAGACAGCTTCCACTAGACCAGTTTCCTCAAGTGTGGGATTTTGGGGACCATGAAATTCAGAGTCATGATTAACTCCACTTTCTGAGAGGACCCACTCATGGCTTTGCCACCTAAATAGCTCCTAGTGGGACTAACCAAGGCTGACAGCCAGCAATCCCACCTCCCAGCCTACCAAAACCAAGCAGGGACATCATACCCAATACAACCAAAGCCACAGGGATCAAAATAAATTGTACATGTAAAAACTTCAAAATGCTAAAAAATAGATGCTTTTTACTGCCAACAACTCTTGCATAATCTGCTTCATACAACTTTGATTCCAAGGTGAGTTATTTTTAATAGGACAACAACGAAGGCACAAAGATTGGGTTCAGATGGAAAAAATGGTGTTCCAAGTCGAGGGAAATAAGGTCGTTGAAATGACAGGCAGGTGATAACTCCGCCTGCAACTAAGCAGAACAGCGAGGGCGACTTGTGCACAGATGGAAACCTTTGCAGCGTTAAGAGGAGGCAAGGCCTGGCGAACTAAAAAGCAGAAAAAATTCTGCATAGAAGTCTCAGCCCTGACCTGGATTCCCTTCCTAGCCCCAGAAAAGTCATGAGCTTTCTATCTTTAGTTTCCCCTTATTGCAAATGAGGGTAAAACTCTTCTCTAACTCTTCGCAGCTGCATAGGAAAAATAAGATATAAGCTGTCTTTATGCATGCAACGCAGGAGACGAATAGATAAAAGGAATGACAGTGGGTATCAATGTGAATACCAGAGAGGATAGAAAACTGGAAATAAACAGGACTTTTGCCACTGATTTTCACAAGGCCAGGATTTTACCTGAAGGGACCAGAGGCACAACTAACACTGCACACTGTCAAAGGTCACCAAAAGAACATCCACCAAACAACACCAGTGCTCTCCATTAGCTCTGCTGTTGTGCCTCAGCGCTGACCCTACCCTGGTGTGTGGTGCACGACACCACCTGCGTACCCACGGAGGCATCTCTAACACAGCACAGCCTTCTGACCCCTCCTTACCCTCAGAGCATGGAGGAGAAGAGACCATGGCAGGGAGAGGAGAGGAAAGGGCCTGACAGTCCTAAACAGGATGAGTGGAAAACGCGAGTGCAAAAGGACAGGGTGATAGTGCTTTCCAAAGGAAAAAGAATAATTAGAAGCAGCAAACATAAACCACAAAAAATAAAGGAGAATGAAATGGAGATCATCAGACTGGGTGGGACATAAAGACAAAGAGGAAGGAGAAAAACCACAGCTCTTCTCTTCCAGAAGGCACCAAAGCCCTGTCAACTCTGCAGGGGCAAGTCTTTAAAAAAAACCCATTTGTGCGTGTTTGTGTGCACATAGGGTTGCACGTGTTCACAGCTATGCAGAGCCCCCCCTTGCCTGGGCTGCATTCTGTCAGAAGCACAGCTCCAACACCTTCTGCCTATGCTGAAATCAAACCTGCTGCTCTTGGGCAGTCATCTCCAAAGTCCTCCCAGGGGGGACAGCACGGGCAGATGGACCTTTCTTTGAGAAAGGACTCCAGAGGCACCCAAAAAAACCTCTGGCAATAACAAAAGCAAACAGCTTTTAGACACTTAGACGTCAGGGTTTGCTTCTTGCACTGGAGGTTGCTGCACATGGTAGCCTTGATGGACACCTAAACAGCAACAGCCTCAATCACAGTGGGCCTTAAAATTTGACTGACCTTATTCAATTCCTCTTTTTTTTTTTTTTTCTTCTTTTTTTAATCTCAGCTGAACAGTAAACACTGCCTGCTCGGCCAGGTTAACTGAGCCAGCTGATGGTGATGCAGGATTTTTGTCTCCCACACAACAAACATTGACTAGTACTTTCTATTTAGAGCAACCCCGCATTGTAAACCTGTCTCCTCCCTTTGATAAGAGACATATCACTAGATAGCGTTAATCCCTGGCCCTTTTCTGACACAAGGAAACACAGCTTTGCAGTCAGGAGATAAAAATCACTGCTCCACATAGATTTCTTTTTTTTTTAAAGTTTAAATATCATGCAGAAACATGCACAAAGTCAGCCCCAAACAACACTGCGACATCCAGAAATCTGGTGTGCAAGTCCTTGAGGTGCATTAGTCCTCCTTGGCTCCTACTAAATTTAATAAGACTGGATAATTTTCCACATCTTTCTAGACCAGGAAAAAGGTCTTCAGAGACAAATAAGAATTTCCTGTTCAATATTTCATGTAATGATTCCTCCAAAGGTGTAAACAGGAAAAATGTCTCGCCACTTAGCCTGAAAATGAGAGCCTGCCATCCCTTCCCTTTATTGCGTTTATGTCTTAAAAGTCATTTAGAAGGGGATCTGCCAGATGCTCAGGTACAAATGAGACAGCACAGGCTGTCAGATGACTGGCTGAGGTCCCAAAACTGACCTACCCAGACAGACTTGGGCAGGAGGGAGACCTCAACCTCAACTTCTCCCACCCTCTCCCTTCTGTCCCACCAGGGTCCCAGGAGGCAGCTTCAGCAGGAGTCAGTGCTGCGGAGAGACATGAACTTCCCACCCTGAATGTCTGGACTCAGACAAACAGCAAAGGTTTACTTACAGCAAAACCTACATCTCTAAGCATTCCCCTTACAGATTTTTAGGGATGGTACCTTTAGGGAAGACAAAAATCAACCCATTGGGGCATCCACTGCATATTTTTTTGCATTACTTAAATGCAGGCTCTGACTTCCAACATCCCATCGGCCCAACTGGGGCTTCTTGGGGAGGGAAAGCACAAGCACAGCCCTTGCTCTGCAACAGCCATGCTTCATTCCAGCTCAATCGCAGGCAAAAACCCTGAGATTGTGTCACAACTATCAAATGGTTTTTTAGCTAACTGACAACAGACGCCATTCGGAGTCAGGGTATTTTGATTACAGCACATTGTTCGCAGGATTCAAGAGCCCACTCGCCTTGCATTGTTGTTCAACACCAAAATTAAATTGCAGTATAATTAGCTTTGCTCCAGCTACACCTTTCTGTCTGGATGGATGTGATACCTGCAAAGCCTGTGTTGGGTATAAAATGTGTTCCTGGTTGTAAAACGTTTGCTTAATCTTGAGGGCACCGCCTTGTTTTTTAAGGCCCTCTGCAAGTCACGCACTCCAGTACGTGCTCCCCGTTATCTTCAGAAGGCTTAAAACTGGAATCCCCGTGATTCACATTTTCCAACGCTCATAGCCAAACCCTTCTGCAGAGCGGCTCCTCCACTTTCTACCATTTCACAACAAGCCAAATCTGCAGCGAGGCAGAAGCGGCTGCACAGCTTGGCTTTGCAAACCACATGCCAGCGAGCCAGTGGCCACAAAACACACCGAGCCCCAGCTGCGTGAGCCAGAGGCCGGTGAGCTCCAGGGTGGTTTGCCAGGCTGAGGTGGCCGTGGCTCCCTGATGCCTCCACCCACTCATTGAGGGGTGGCTTGGAAGCACAGCTAGCTGCCAGAGTCACCCAAAAGTGTTGGGCTGAGAGGTCTGTGTGGTCCCACTGCACCTCCCAGGGAGCTTTTGGAGTACCCAATGGCACTTGTAGCAGCATAGGGCTCATGGCATGGCCCCACACAGATCCATGCCTTGGGACAGGCAGACTAGCCACCACCTCACAAATGTTTCCAGTCAACCCCACAGCTCTGCTCCTTCTGCAGAAGTTACCAGCAGCACCGCTACCTACTCCATCCAAAGTTTCAGTTTATTCCCTTCCTCCTTTAAATACTTTTTAGACAAGCTAATTAAGTGGAAAATAGCAGAAGAAGCTAAAACCAAAGCATAAAGCCACCAAAAGCAATGTTTACCATCAGCCTTCCAATTCAGCATAGTGCTTTCCTGTGACACCAAACAGAAACATTTTGCTTTCTTTGCAACATTTTCTTCAAATTATCCACATAGTGAAATAATTACTTTAACATATCACAGCTTATTCTTAAATATCTTCTATATACACCTTGCTATCACTAGATGACATATAAATTAAGATATCAACCCTACCTGACGACGAGGGAAAAGGAGAAGTAGAATATCTTGGCTCACAAGCACCTAATCGTCTTGCTCCAGAACCTCAGCAGCAGACCTGGGAAGAGAATCCGCATCTCCCCTCCTGCCTCGTGCTGTCATCAGAGGAGCATTTCCCACCCCTGCCCCTCCAGCATCGCTGTATCACCTCTCACCCAAAGGATCTCTCAAACACTTGTCACTGAGGACCAAATGTTGGCTCGACGCACACATGTGCATTTAAGAACAAAATTAATCCTGCCTGCACATACTAGTCATGTGCATACCACCACTCTGGCTTTAAGGAAAATAGTAATGAAAAAGAGATCCCCCACAGGAGTTAGATGAATGTAGCAAGACACAGCTGTACATACCCTGCTTTTTCTACATAGCTGTGCCACAAAACACTGCCACGGGCCTCACAGGCACGGGCAAAGCACAACGATGCTCCCATTATAGGTGGAAGCCACACCAGTAAAACTGTTTGCACAACAGGGAGGAGGGCCAGGAGCCTCCAGGAGTAGCACAGCTGCAAAATCCTCCAGGCAGAGAAGGGTAAAGGAGGGAATGGCTCGAGCATAGTGCCCAAGCTGCCACCAGTGTGCATGAGCATCTCATCCCAAGCATCCGTGCAAACACAAGGACCCTCTTCCCAAGCATCCTGACAAATATCGGGAAACAACAGGAAGCTGCCTGCCACCGACTTGCGCATGTGCTTGAAAGGCTTCTCTCCCCCTCCGGCCACCCTCCTGTCACAGTGATGCCCAGCTGTGCCACTCAGCTACGGAGCCCCTGTCCGTGTCAAGTGCTGCCCAAAATGCCTGTGTGCACATGAGCAAAGGGGAGAGCAAAGCTGTGACTTCAAATGATCTTCTGGTGACACGGCTGTACCCATCACCAAAATACAGCAGTGACATTACTGCCCCGTAACACAGTACACAAGAGAAAATTTATAAATCGCAAGCCACTGGGACACTCTCCTCATCAAAAAATTTGGCCAACTCTACCTACGCAAGTTAACTCCATGATGCAGGTGTGAGTGGAGGAGCTCAGGGGCAAAAGTATCTCTGTGACTGCACCCCAAGTAGAAGAAGAGTCCCCTAGAGTGGCTCAAGCCTAAAGCCAAAGTGCCACCTACTGAGTCTACAGTATTTGTGTCCTCCCAAGGTTTCTAGCAAGGGGCTGGCCATGGTTACTAAGCTCACCAGATTAATCCAAATCCAAATATCGGCAAGCAGCCGCTGACCCCCATGTGAGAGCACATGCCTTGGGCTGCTGCTGAGCATCAGCAAGCAGGTGATATCCCAGCTGAGGCCAGGGGCATCCCTGCACAGCCCACCCCAATGCAATAGGTAGCACCAGCCCTGCCAGGGGTCAAGACTTTAATGCCCACAGATCAAACCCAGCTTGCGCTGACAGAGCTGGCCCAGGTTCAGAGAAGGGCAAAATACCCATGAGACAATCAGTTCTAGCATTTCTATTTGCACAGACGCTTGTAGCCCTGCACCCTGACGAAGCCACGGGGTTTTTAATCTGCTCTTACTCTCCCTTCTCCCGAGAGCTACGCAGACTTAAACGGAGCTATTTAAAGCCAGTGTTAAAACACCAGCAATGGTCTGACCTCTGGAACAAAACTGGACCAAAACCTAAAGGCCAAATGAATGAAAAGAAAATTACAAGGTAAAGTTTGCCTTCCCTGAACATGTGCCAGCTGCAAGTATCTTATATTACATCGATGCAGCTTTCCAAAGTTTAAATACAATAATTTTCTGTATTAAGGGCCCAGTAACCCTAATGGAGGCATAATTAGGCATTGATGCCATGCCCATACGAGAGAAGTTTGAAAAACTTAAATAAACTGTGAATGGCAGGATTAATACCGCAGCTTTGCATTTTGTACAGCTGTTTGAATACAGTACACGGCCTGTGATGGCATCAGCTGTTGCTTTGCTCTGGGTCAGTATTTCTGAAGTTAAAACAGGCAGTTCTTTTAAGCAAATAAAGAATTATCCCTCTCATTGTTGGCCAGTTTACTTCAGCAAAGGAGGTCTGGATGCATATTTGCTTTATACTAAAAAAAAAAAAAAACAAACAGAAAAACAGAAGAAAAAGAAAAGGCCAAGCTGCAAACGGAAACAACTGACCAAATTCAAAGCCTGGTGATGCTAATAAGAGAATTTTAATTTACTGCAATGGCTCTTCAGGATGAAGAAGTAGGTAATGCACTTTTGGAGATCATCTGCCCAAGTGGGAATATCATATAGATGCCTGGAGAGTCCTTGAGAAAATAGCTCACCTCACTACTGATTGAAGAGGAAACACAATACTTTGGTGAAATAGAATTCTGTATTTCTAGGAAAGGCTCCAATAGCAAATTGCTTACTAATGCAAGAAGTCTTGTAAATTTTATTATGAATGAAAAGGGCAATGACATGGCACAGCATATGCACATATGGCCGAGCCAGTAAAAAGTAAATAAATAGGTTACTTATAAGCTCTAGAAGATACCTGAAAATATCTCTAACACAAACTCAGGCTCAGTGAACTCCAAGCAAGAATATAAAACAGCTCCAAAACTAACTGTTATTTTTTTCCACCAGGTAAATTAGCTCTCCTGCAGGCTAGTATTCAATCTTGTCTTTCTTATTGAAAATATCAGCTGAAAAAAAATAATCTAGATTTCTTCACTGTCTTTAAAAAATGACTTACCAGTGGACAGGGAAGAAACTATGCAGGAAGTGTGTCAGGATCTCACCATCGCAAAATAAAATGCTCAGACTATTGGGAGAAGGACTGATACCAGGAGCAGCCTGAAGCCAAATTCACCTGGGAAACACAATGGCCAAACCACTGACCCCCAGACAGGGTGCAGACAGCTCTCCCCCAGCCTCACAGCCTGGCTGAGCCCTTGTCCCCACCACCTCGGCCGGATCCTTCCCCAAATCCCTGCCACCTAAAACTTTCCGATTTTTTTCCCAGGCAGCATTAACAACAATATCGCTCTTGAGCTGCAGGAGCAGGAGGAGAGGAGGGTGCGGAGCCCCGGCTGGGGCGATGACGGGCGCCAGCAGTTAAGTGCTGCTGTGGAGATGAAATATGCCTAATGAAAAGCTTACCTAAAGCTCGCGGGGAGCCAGCGCCTGGCCAGCCGAACCTCTCCAGAGCGGCGGGCACGAGGCTGCCAGGACGCTCGGGAAAGACGAATTAACTAAAAGTTAATGTGGATGTTCTCATTCAAAAGAAAAGTGGCCTACTCCAAAGGGGATTAGGCTAAAGTGAACTAAGGCCACTTTACTTCTGAATGAGAGCATCCACACAATAGTGCAATGCACTTTAACTAATGCACTTTAATTTTACACCCAATCAATTTGTCTTACCTCTCCTGAGTGTCCTTGTGTGGACAAACCCAGAGATTCATCGAGTTTTGAGGCCAGGCAGGGAACATTAGATCAACTCATCCCACTCCTCATGTGTTATGGGCCATTGCTTTTCAGAGTTATCCCTTTATTGATCCCCAAAACTCATGGACAAGTTACGTATAACCTCTGACGGAGGCAGGGAGGAAACATTTCTTCAATGGGGCACCTGGCCTGGATTTGAAGATGCTTGCAAATAAAATCCATTTGCAAAACAAGAAGACACCATGATTTTCATCAGCCCATCCTGTTGCCAACAAAAGAGGCCAAATTTGGGCAAAAATCTACGCTACCTTCTGTATGCCCTGCAAGTTCCCAAGAAAATGGCAGTCTCTGTATTGTAACTCTCAAATTACTTCTGTTTTTTAAATTGCAAACAGACCCTTTGCCTATAGGACAAACTCAGGGGTTTTTTTAAATTCACCTCACCAACATTTAATTTTTCAACATTTCCCCAGAATCTCAAACTCCCTTTTCCAAAATCTGATAACCCCCAGAAACCACTTGCTGCCTGCGCTATTGCTTTTGTACGCACAATGACTCAC
The DNA here is from genome assembly GCF_020740725.1 of Corvus hawaiiensis. Lineage (NCBI taxonomy): Eukaryota > Metazoa > Chordata > Aves > Passeriformes > Corvidae > Corvus > Corvus hawaiiensis. Next base: position 111,650,943 of record NC_063215.1, on the reverse strand, counting down.
ATAAGCCTGAAATCTCCATGTCGCTCTTCACCTCTTGGATATGTGCTCCCAAAAATAAATGAGCCCACAACGGCAGCAACCAGTGAGGCAACTCAAGGACTTGAGCCCGCAGGGGCGATCGGGTTCCCCCGTTGCCAGCGGCCCTCTCGCTAACAGAGACCAAGCCTCCATTGCCGAAGGACTGAAGCTTTCCAGGGATCTCAGCTAAATTTAAAAAAAGAATCCCGAGGACACTGGCCTGATGGGACTCTGCTCTCACCTATGCTCCAGGTTACATCTCTTTTTTTTGCCTTTTGAAGGTACTGAAAGCAAAAAGGCAACCACGCTAAGCCGGCCAAAGAAGAGCTGAAGCAACTGCTGACAAGTTGTATTTGAGACACGTTACAGAGTATCGGCGGTGGGTTAGATACGGAGCCATTAATCAAGGGAGGAAATACACTCAGGGAAGTCCAAACACAAAACGTGTGCTCTCTTACAGCTACCCTCTCCAAATATTGCTGCAACTGCAGGAAAAAAAAATATAACCACTAATTATTCCAAATTTGCCATCTAAGTCAAAGCCTGCTCTGAGAAACAGGGCATGTGGAGAGGAAGGTAACACACCAAGGACATGAGGTGACACTGCAGTGCACCCTGGTCTCTCCTTCTCTCGCACAACTCTCATCAGGAAACAATTCCAGAAACCTTCAAAAATGCTCCTGACCAGAAACAACTCTCCTCGTTATTTTCTTAAACTTGTTTAGATTACACAAGATAGATCCTAACTGCATGCTCACATGACCAAAAAACCCCAAACGCAGAAATGCAAAACAAAACAAAAGAAAGATTCCGTAATTTAAAGAAGCTGTCCCGGATTTTCACTGCTTTTTAAAGTAGTATTTATCAGCACAACGTACACTTACTCATTTTGATTGAGTGCGATATAATCTGATTTTTTTTAAGGTCTAACATTGCCCACGCGAGGCTGCAGTAACCCTTCTGCATGCAGAGCCCATTACCTTTATTGTTACCTGTGGACCAGCAGCCATGGAAGACTCAAACCCTCAGCCATAAAGGTTAAACTTAAGGTAAAACTCATTTTTTCATAACTTTCAAGCCTCCAAGTTGACTCAAAATAACAATCTATGGTCCCTAATGCAGACACAGCAAGCTCTGGCTTACAGGAATGCCGTGGGATACACTTGCAAATGTTTAGGATCAATTCTGAGGTTAACTGGGGTTTAAACTCAGCTCTGTCAGGTCTGATGTCGAAAAGAATTCCCAAAAAATCTGGGATTTAAATTATCCTTTGCAACAAAAGCTAACTGCAGTTTGGAAAACTTTACATGGAAAGTAGGCCTGAGCATGCAACTTAAGGAAGGCAGCAAATCTTACACCCAGCCGTAAGGATAGCTGCTTTTGGGCTCTTGAGTGATTAAAAAATAAAAAAGAACCCCAAAGTTTATGAATTGAAATCATAAACTAAAGAAAATATATTCAAATATATTCAATCTTATGTCTATTCAACAATGTATATACTCAAAGAAAAGGAGAGCAAAGAAAATCTTATTTTGCTAATAAAATTTCAGCCACAGTGTATCAGAAAAAACACATCCAGAACAGAAATTAACGTATCCTACCTTCACATTAAATAGCCTGACAAACTGGGGCATGGTAACAGCTTCTAAATATCACAGCAAAAATAATAAAAATTACTCGAAAACAAGCAAAAAAAGGATCCACTGGCTCAAAGTGAACAAGTCAGAGGAAGAAAATTAAATTTTGAGTCTTTTAAACATTATTTTATTGGTCCTCCTCAGAGTCCTACTCCACTGTAACTCTTTTATTATGCAGAAATGAATTCTACCTTGCACCCTCTGCACCGCATATATTATTTTGATGCCTGTTCCTCCAATATGGGAGCACATATCCTAAAGGCAGCAATATTCTTAGCTCTCCTCTTTAAAACCATACATGGTTTGAAAGTACCTGTGAAGAAGTCCCGAAGTAAAATAGTATTTCTCAGTAATTTTTTCCCTAAGGCATTATTTTTGTATTGGCTACAAGGTATAGCTAATATATTTGAGAATTTGGGAAAGTTAAGTCTAGTCGTAACTGGTCAATGCCCTGAACAACTCTACCACCTTCAGCTATGCTTTATATTGGATTCCAGTTTATGGTTCTTTCTTTGTAAAGAATGTATTTTAAGTAATTTTTCCATTAAAAAAAAAAGCTGCTGTCTATCCGCATTTTTGTTAGAGCAATTCTGCAATTGCACACATTAAAATAAAATCTATTGCAACATAAATAGAGGTGTTGCTTTATTATATACATGTGTATATATGTGATATATTATCACCCAAGAAGGGCCATCTAAAACGCCACAGTTGCTAACATTTAAGACTGTAACAAAAATGACTGAGACTCTAGTATCGGTTTACTATCCTTCAACAATTTCCCTGACAGTAGAGTCAAATAATGTTGAATTATGGACCTTCTTGGAGGAAGTCTTATTTCATGTTCATTTTTTGATCATTTCCCTCATAGTTCCTATAGGAATTTGGCTCTTTGCTGATTTGCCTTTAAAAGTTTCTACATCTGTAATTGGCTTGTGCATTATTAAATTGTGATTTTTGTCAAGCAATGCTACTGTGGATGGGCTCAACAAGTTTCTTTTCAGTAAGAAAAATACTGTTTTGTCCCTATAAAATCTACCTTACCCAGCTAATACACTTTATTTGGATGTGGTGGGTACTTTGTACCATGTTTTCCTTAAAGGACTTTCTAAAGGCTTTCTGTAGACACACTCTTTTAGGAGAATTTTACACTTTGGACTAGAGCACCTGGGAGCCAAGGTGATGTGGCTTCAAGAAAACAGCCCCACGGTAACAGTTCAGGATTACCTACAAAACTGAATTTCTGCTGTCCAACTACAGGCAGTCTTTGGGCTTTTTTTTTTTTTTATTAGAGGGAGTTTTCCCAGACACATCACACAACAGCTGTGTTCTAAATCTTCCCGGGCTCTGACAAACATTTGAAAATTTAAACATGCAAATGTTTGAAAAGTTAATGATTAAAAAAGGTTTATTTTGAAACTTTTGAGGATGGCTGCAATTCTTCAGCCAGGTTTTTTAAAGTCCCGGGGTCTGGATGATTTTGAGTTCAACTATCCCCAGCAAAAAGCCCGAAGTCCTGCCTTGTACTTGTGGAGCCGTGATGGTAAACACCAACTCTGCAGGTCTCACCCTGGCAGGCAGCAGGGTCGAGCCCATGGGAGAAGGATGCTATTTTAGTGACCTAGTGCCACTGAGCTGGTTAAATCACTGAACAATGGTTAGTGTTATAGGGCTTTACTTTGCAAAATCTAGCATTAGTGTCATTGCTTTCTATTAACCGGGGGGACTTAAAGGCACTGGCTTTGAGGGGCCTACAGGGAAAGAATAAATAAGGGGAAACCAGTAAGTTAAAAGAAAAAAACACCCTGTTAACTGTAACCTTTACTACCACAATATAAGAAAATGTAATTAAATCCATAATAAAAGCTTTTAAATACTTACTCTTTTACTACTCTCCCAACAGAGCCGTGGGCAGGCGAGGGCCCCATGCCCGGGGCCAGCCCCTCGCTCCCACCGCCCGGCCCTGCGCGCCCGCGCATCCCAGGGCCGCGCAGCCATAAACGCGCCCTGCGCAGTCACATCCTAATTAGCCGCCCCGGCGACCAGCACTCAACACCTTATTATTGAACCATTAGGGCCCCGATACTGCCGGCCGCGCCGGGGCCGGGCTTGGCACCGGAGTTTACCGGAGGGCTCGGGAGACTGCGCATCCCCCGGTAAACCCCGCCGCGCAACCCCCGCGCCGCCCGCCCGGCCTCCGTGGGTTTGATCCGCCGCCTCATCGCCCGGGGAGGAGGGGGGTGGAAAAAGCGCATTTTTGCACCTTTTCCCTTCAACGAGGAAAGCAAAGCCCCGCTCCCCGCGCAGTTCCGCGGGCGCGGACGGGGAGGTGCGGGGCTGCGCGCCCCGCTGCCCGGAGAGGAGCCGGAGCGCCCCGGGGCGCGGCTGGCGCAGCGCTCGCACAAGCCGGGAGTGCCGGGGCCGAGCCCCGCGGCCCAGCGCGGCCGGCCCGCGCAGCGGGAGAGGGGACGGCGTCGGGCGCGCAATGTCCGCGCTCCGGGCGACAAAAAGGGGGGCGCGGGGTGGTGGAGAAACACACCGACCCCCGACAACCCCAAAACTGTAGCTTCATTTCTTTAGCTTTCACTTTAATAAAATAATGATTCGTTGGGAAAATGGGGTATAAATCTTCATTTTGGAGGCAATTAAAGTGTTGATTTCATTCGTGCCCCTGAGCGATTCTTGTAATTTGCTCAAATAGCTTTATGTACCCAGCACTCCAGAGCTTTTAGAAACCCATTTTCTAGTTAGACTTGTTGGATTACAATTTTTATTCAACAGCAGCGAGCCGAGCTTCCCTCGGCTAGACCCTGACTGGAGGGTTCCCCGTGCTCTAAGGCGCTGCACGGGGCCAGAGGCTCCCCAGAGCATCCTCACCAGCCCCAGGTATCTCCCTGCCGCACCACCCTCCACCCACTCTGCCGAGCTTTTCCCCTTCACAGCAAAATTGGGTGGGAAAAAAAAAATTCCTTCAAAACAGCCTACCTATGGGCACATAAACCCCTTTTTAAAAGTTCATGCCTTCCTTCAAGCCTGCCCCCCCGTCACGACACTACCCGATAGCCTTTGGCAGAGAGGAGAAAATATTTCAGATACTGCCCACACTGCAATGCAATGCACCTTCATGTTGGTGATCTATAAAATAACTCCCAGCTGACAGTGCCAGTGATAACAGCAAAGCAGCTGAGGAAACTCCTGTCTGCTTGGCTGCGCCTTGCTTGAACAAAAGGAAACCTCCAGAGTCAGGAGCAGATCACTCCTAACACTGTATTTACGTAGCTGATCATAAAGAAGAAATAACTTGGGGGGTTTAACCAGGGATTGTGTGTGTGCTTGAGGTCCCCTCTCTCACAGGCAAAGCGCTGCTACCCCTCGGTTCAGAGCAAACAAACGGACCGCGAAAACCCCACCGTTTCACCCAACTCGAATAAAAGCCAAATCTCAGTCACTACCATCATCCAGGAGCTTAATTTAGATCTGGGCACCTCCTGCATTAGCCCCAAACGCTCCCATGAAAAAGGCAAGGATCCCAGTCTGCGCCCAGCGGAAGGAGGAGGGAAGGGAGAGGGGACAGCCAGCTCTCCCCACTCAGCTCACCCGCATTTCCCACCCGACTGCAGCCGACATTAAAGGTCTGAACCATCCCAAACAAAACGTGGACAACCGTCACAGCCATGCGAGGCTTTGCTGGCTTGGCTTTGGCTTTGACTATATTTATTTTTTAAAGAGAGGGCTTGAAAACTTGAAAGATCAAGGAAAAGAATTTAAAACCTGAATCCCATTTTATTTTCTCCCTTTTTTTTTCTATTAAGTAAAATAAAATGGGCGCGTTTGCAGCAGGCAGGCGTGCACAAAGCAATGTTCACTCAAGTCTAAAAGCGTTCGGCCAAGGAAAACTGACAAGACGGACTAATGAACCGTAGAGACGGGAAGAAAATAGCCAGTATTTGCTAGATTTCAAACCCTCTCTGTCTTCTCCGGACCACCTATCTTGGATTTTATTATTGTTTTGGTCAACGACTCCAGCCCTTCCTTCCCTAAGCTACCAAGAAGCCAGTGATTTCACAGATACCACTTCTATTATTGGAAAGGGTAAATAAAATAAAGACAAAAATTAAAAGCGACAAGAAACAGGTCGAGTTTGCAGGCGATGCTTTTACAAGCTCATCTCACCAGGTCGAATCTGGGAGCAAGCCTTAATGAAGCAATAATAGCCACATTATTCAAAAATTTTCATTTCGATGGAAATTTATCTAAAAGGGACTTAATCATATGCAAATAATAAAAGGAGGCGTAGTGACCCAGCAAGCGATCTGCATACAAATTTTAGCGTGTGCGACGTTGGCGAGATCATACCTGATCCGTTAGATTTGCTGATCTTGTTATGTCTTCACTGTCCGATTTTGATCCGCCCTCTCTATCGTCTATGACCAAATCGATAGGCATTTTTCCTTTCAAACAGCTAATATACCGGTGGCAGAAATTGTCACATAATTCGTGTACCTACATTATGACAGAGGTTAAAAAAAAAAAAGAAAAAAGAAAAAAAGAAAAAAGAAAAAAGAGAGAGGGGAAAAAGGAAGAAAATATAATCAGGAATACATAAGTAAAATTGACAAGTGCAACCAGTCTCCCCCCTTTGCCCCTGTGACATCAAAAGTCCTAAATAGGGGAAACACTCTGCAATTATCCCCCTGAGACCCCTAGACGCATCCAGAATTAGGAATAACTTTCTTTTCTTGCAAAATAGAGATATCCCAGAAAATTGACAGTGACAAGATGATTCACAGGCTACAACATATTCAACACCCGTGTTAAATTCATCTGCTCCCGGAGCTGTGGCCATTAGAGAGGTGACCTGCATGGGTGACATTTAAGGTAAACTATTTAATTTCATCCAGTTATTCCATCATAAACCCTTTCCAAAGGGGTATGAGGACAGAAAAAAGGATTTAAAAAAAAAATCCCAATGCACTGGGCTGAAATACATTATAGGCATCCATGCCCTGAAATCCCCAGTTGCTCTGATAAGACTTGTACCTGAGCAGCCTTTATTAATGGACAGATTTTAACACATTTCGGTAGAGCGAGAACAACCTGACAGTTATGGTTAGATAAAGTGACTGAGGCTCACGAGAAACTTTTCAACTATTTAAAAACCTCTCAAAAAGTTTATTTTTAGGAGAAAGGGAATTCTCTTCTAGGCCAGCTATCAATGACACGTAAAAAATCCTCAGGAAACCCAGAGCGCACTTCCAATTTAACATGAGCTCGGATGACACCGCCTGCTTAGAAATTAGCATTCTCCCTCCTAGGATTTCTAAAATAGACAACAAAAAAATCCTGAGTTTAGGCTGCAATCTCTTTCTTCTGCTCAGAGGTGTACAGTATTCCCAGGAACAAGAGACAGACAGAACTATCAACTCTGCTTTGTCTCTGCAAAATGTTACAGGACAATCCGCGCCCTGAGCCTGACCTGCAGATGGCTCTTAAAAAAAAAAAAAAAAAAAAAAAATTCCCCCTTCTAACTAACTGCAACCAAAGTCTCTTCCTCACCAACACCAAGGAAAAACAATATCTATTTTTTTTTTTAATCACAATTTCAGGGGCTTGACTGAACTACCATTTCGAGTCTCATCTGCGGCACCACAGAACTGCAACTATTTATACAAAGCCAGCAAAGTATTACAATGAACACAAGGCCTGGGCGTTCGAGAGCTCGGTTTTAGAGGCTGAAATTGTAATTAAACTGCGAAGAGAAATGGACGCCAAGATTGGTCTTGACACTAATTACCAGAAAGAAAGACATTTATGCAAATTTACCAGAAGCCTGAACTTCAGCAGTACTGAAACGGAGGAGGAAGAAAGGCGGGGGGGGGAGGTAGAGAGAGAGGGAGAGAGAGGGGGAGAGAGAGAGAGAGAGAGACAAAAATTACCTTCTCTAATTCCAACAGATGAAACCTTAATACTTGTATGGCTTGAATCATCTGCAATGACACAAACAACATGAGCATTAATCTCATTCCTGGATTTGGGGATATTTCCCACAGCCACCCCGGCCGCACTTTGTAGCTTGACTGTTCTCTAGTAGTAAATAAAAAGTTGTTTTGATTTATGGCAATAACACTAAAACTTAATAGCGGTGGCTTTGTGCGCTGTTTAACGAGAAGCGATCTAGAGTTAACAAAAAAAATCCCTATTGCAACGAAGCAACTGAATTATACGGATCATAAACATTTCTTAAAAAAAAAACAACCCTCTAAACACCATCACTGGCTCCTCGCTTTGTGAAAGCAGGAGCAGGACTCCTACAGCGGAGGCAAAATATTTATCCTTAACGGGGGAAGGAAAGAAAGAGAAAAACGACCTCATTTTCAGTGAATTTGCCACTGGTGCATCTCCAGCCATTGTAATCCTCTGTGTTTCCCATCGAGCTGCTTAAAAGGTGCGTGGAGGGGCTGGTTACAGCGGGGATAAATCCACGCTCCTCTTGGGCAGGCGAGCTCACCATCAAGCCTGCCAGCTCCTCTTTGGATGGGGTTTTCCTTTATGTATATCCTTATGGGATTTTTTACTTCCAAGCAATTACCACACCATATTTACTTGTAAATATAAAAATCATCATCGTAACAATTATAATTCTAAAAAATCCACGTGAGAAATTTTCAATTTAGCACCACCAAACCACCTCTCCAGATGACACAGAAGTTTAAAAAAAAAAATAAATAAATGGGAAGGGAAGGGAGGGTGGGGGTGGGGAGAGGAAGAAGTGTTAACTCTTACCAAGTTATCCAGTTCAGGATTAGAGGAAAAGAGGGGTTTCTCTGCTCGGATCTAAATGTAAGAAAGGGAAGAAAAGGGGGAAAAAATAATAATAAAAATGATTTGAAATATGGAAGCAGAAAAAGCAGACGTTATTATTTCTTGCTTCATTACACTGTCGGGTCCATTATGTAACCTTCCGTGCAAAGCCCTGACTGCTGGATTTAGTACATCAGCCAAACACTTGAGCAAGTGAATCAAATACACTGAAAAATACCTATGGAGCTTCCCCGGCAGAGCCCGTCCTGGCTCCCGGAGCCGCGCAGCGAAACTCCCGGCCAGGCACAGACCGCTCCACTTTATCCATTTTTTAAGGGGGGTAGTAAATGCCGAGATTTCCTGATTTTTTTCCGTGTTTTGTTTTGGTTGGGGTTTTGGGGATTTTTTTTGTTTTGGTTTTTTTTGCCTCTTTCAGCAAGAGACGGGGGAGGGGGAAACGCGCATCTTTATCTCAACAGAGACTTGTTTTTCTCGATACGATTTTTTTTCCCTCTTTTTTTTTTCTTCTACTGTTTTCAACCCGGTTTTGCTGACCTGTTTGGCGAACACTGCTATGTCTTCATTGAAAGACTCAGAGGAGCAAACATCGCCTCCCGCTACCCCGGGCTCCCTGGGTGTGCATGTAGCTAATTCACATTTCTCAAAAATCAGTGCTAAAAGAGGGAACAGGGGGTGTCTGAAAGAAAATACAATAGTCACACACACAGAGGGGGGGAAAATATCATAACGAAACAAAAAAAAACCAAACACAACAATAGTTAGTCCCACAGCAGCGTGCATAGGGAAGGGGGTACCCACAGAGGGGGCTCCGGCACCACCCGCCGCCTCCCGCAGCGTCCCGGCCCCTTCCCACAGCCGGCCGGCAGCCCGGCATCTCCCTGGCCTTTCGGCACTGTCTGGCCGCAGATATTGTTAATACGACCTTAGGACAAGCCAAGAATAAAACCCAACCCGGTTCCAGCAGCCATTTTGAATTAACTTTCCTTGTCTTTAGGAAAAAAAAATGAAAAGATCAAAATCCCTGGACAGACACTTCTGCCTCTCATGCTTTTAATTCCCGTTTTCTGCTGGAGGACTTGCTGGGAGTGAAAGGGGAAAAAAACAAACCCAAACCAACAGAAAAACAGAAAAAGAAACAATCCCCATCCAAATGGAAAAAAGAAAAAAAAAAGAAAAAGCCCTTAAACCCACTCAACACAGCTCCGACCCACTGGCAGGCGCTGGCCAAGCCGGGCTGCCTCCCTACGGCCTGCCCGGCCCTCCACCCCCCGGGGTTCCGCAGCCGCCGACCCGCGGGGGGAACCAGGTGCTCCTGGGCACTCCCAGCTTGGAAAGCCTCCCTGGGAGAAAGGCAGCGTGTGCATCTGGTTCCTTCGCCCGTTTAATAATTTAAATAAATAAATAAGCGTGGGCGCACACGCACGTATATATATGTATATTTATAACAGGGAGTTCTTTTTTTTTTTTTCCCTCCCAGGGCTTGATACTCTTTTTTTCCCTTCTGGGTACCGTACACCACCGAGTTTTAACCAACCCTTCAGATTTCTGACAAACCGATAAAGAAACCGAACTCCATGAATTTTGTTTTCCTCCCCCTTCTCCTCACTGTCCCGAGAGTGATTTTTAAAGGCTCTTAAACTTCCCTTCAAACTCCAGCTGGGCAGATACATTTTAAAAGCATCTGCGCTCAATGTAACCCCGTCAGCTCCCATCGCAATGGCCTAGAAACTGCTTTACAAGTTGCCACACTGAGAAACATTCAATGCTGTCAGATAAAAGGTTTTTAAAAAAAAGAAAATTTAAAAATTTAAAGACTTGAGAGAAGCAGCTCTTGAGTTCTCTCCTTCATAGCACAAGGAAAAACGAACAAGGTGGAAAGTTGGGCAAAGCTCTCCAAACTCGCCCTGCTCCAAAACTCCCTGCAGAGATTTACCACCCGGCGCAGGCTGTGCCCTGGGAATACTATTCTCCTCTTCCTCCCGCGGTGATGCCTGCCACCCCTCCAGCAAGCTCCTTTTTACCCGAGCCCACGCGGCTCCCCGTGCCAGGGGTACCCCAACCCTCTCCCCCCCCCGCCTCCTAAAACAGTAACGACACAGAATTAAGAACGCGGCCCTTCTCCGCGCAGCGCTCCCCATCCCGCCCTTCCCCTCCCCGCGCAGCCCACACTGCCCCCCGCTCCATCCCGCGCAGGTTGCCCGGAGCCCTGCGCGGCACCTACCCGTAGATGGCATCTTTATCTCTCTTGAGGGCGTCGTTGACGGAGGCGCCCATGGCGGGGGGCATGGCGTTGGCGTGGGCGGCGTGCGGGTACTGGTGCGAGTGGAGCGGCGGCCCGTGGTTCAGGTGGTGGACGGGCTGCATGGGGCGGGCGCCGTGGGGGTCCCCGTACATGGTGGTGGGGATGCCCACCCCCTCCATGCCGCCGTAGTGGGGCAGCTCGTCGTACTGCGGGGCAGAGAGAGCAGAGAGGCGTCAGGGGGAGGCGGGGGCAGCGCCCCCGGCAGCAGCTCCGCTCCCCTGTCCCCCCCCGGGGACGCGCCGCGATCCCCCCAGAGCGCGCCCGGGTTCCGTGGCGCCGGCCCTGGGGAGGGAAAGCCGCCCCGGGCCGGGAGCAGAGGGGCTGGGCTGCTGCGGCCCGAAGCCCTCCGAGTCTGGGGCGGAGGAGAAATAACAACAACAACAACAATAATAAAATAAATAAAAGTGAAAAAAACCCAATCCCCATCCCCAAAGTTCCCAGCCACCCCCCCCCACCCCCCCCCCCCCCCCCATCCCGTGAAGGGAAGCGGTTCCCTGAGTCCAAATTTCCCTCCGCTTAACTTTTTCCCGCTGATAAGAAGTCAGGTACCTCACCCAGCGAGGATGCAAAAACTTCAGCAGCGGTAAAAAAAAAAACCAGAACAAAACCAAAAACCAGAAGAAGCGATTTGCGGATTTCCAGCAATTCCACGCGAACGCAACTTTTAAAGCCGAAAAGCTGGAAACGTTCGCCCGGGCTCTCGGGATTTTGGGAATGCCTCTTTTTTTTTCTTTCTTTTTTTTTTTTTTTTAAGGGTTTTCTTTGTTAAAGATTAAGGAGCGAAAGCTACCGCGGTTCCCAGGCAGCGGGGGAAACGGCCACTTTTCATCTATTAAAAGCGAAGGTGTGAATAAACACTTTTAAAGATCCCTGACACTTGCTTGGACCGAAAGAGTAAAAGGCAAGTTGTCAGCAGAGGAACTTTCTTTCCCAACCAGCTCTCGGACGGCGGCAGGCAAATTAGGCAACAAAACATCTTTTCAGGGCTTTTCTCCTTCCCCAAATCCCTGTTCACCCGGCTACAGCTGATTTATTTTTTTTCTCAAAACTTCAATTTAGGATGTAGTTAGAAGGGAGAAAAAAAAAAAAAAAAAGAGATCGCAATCAAAATAGAAACAACAATACAAATAGCAGTGAATGCTGCTACCCTCCAATTCAAATTAAAGTCACTTTCTTTCTAAAGGAGTGGGGGGGGTTGCCCACTGCACTGCACCTTTTGGGACAGAATATATATAAAAAAAAGGGGTGAGAAAAAAAGGAGGTAAAAGAAGAAAAAAAAAGTTGTGCTTACTCCCAACCAGAACTTATCTTCTGAAAGTGAAGCGGTATATCATCACTAACACAGCAAAATGCTCAGAGACATGCACACATTCAAATATTTCAAGCACTGGTGATTTTAAAAAAGACATTGGTAGGACTAGAGCTACAAAACCAACAAATACAGAGGCTCGGACATATTCACTTACATGCCTGCATGTCATTAATGTATAGAAAGCTTGCCTCTTCCCTGAGAGCTCCGGGATGGGGAGTAAAAGAATCAAGAAAATAGCAATATACACAGGTTTTAAGCCTGCAAGTACAACTGATAAATCCTTCCGCTACAGGACACCGCTTTGTGCCCCTACTCCAAAAAGGAGAAAAAAAAAAAGAAAAAAAAAAAAAAAAAAGAAACTTTTTTCGCAGCGTCTCTGTCAGCCACGTTTCAATATTATTTCACATTTGAAATCCATTTTTTTTTAATCATACGTACCCTTTGCGCCATCGGCCTGCTTGCTCCCTTCCTACTTCAACTTCTAATATATCCTCTTTAAGGCCAGTGTGAAAAGAAAGAAACGCGAAGTTCCCCCCCCCTCACCCCCCAAAAAAAGGCAAAAATCCCTTAGCGTCTCCAGCAATGGAAGCAATCGAGTAAAATCTTCGGCTTGCTGGATCTCAGCGAAGCGATACGGTAACTCAGCATTAAAAAAGGAGAAAAAAAAATTAGAAGAAAAAAAATCAGCTCTCCCTCCTTCCTTCCTTCTTTTTTCTTTCTTTCTTCCCTCTCTCCCTGTCTCTCTCTCTTACTCTCCCCCTCTCGTTTCCAAGACAGCAGCGGGGCGAAAGCAAATATCCTTTCCCCAAATCAGTTTTTTTTTCTCTTTTTTTTTTTTTTTTTTTTTAAAGTGCCCCTCAAACCCAACTACCAAGTCTCATGGCTTTTTGCCACTCCGGCTGTCAATCACAGGCGAGGTTGTCAAGGTGGTGAATGACTGATGATGATCCGCTGCGTGTGCTCCCACCGCGCAGGACACCGCGAATGTTAATTTTCGAGTGCGCTCACCCAAAAAAAAAAAAAAAAAAAAAAAAAAAAAAAAAAAAAAAGAATAAAAATTTAGAAAAAAGAAAAAAAATTTAAAAATCGAGGGAGGAGGAGAAGGAGGGGGAAAAATTAAAAATTAAAAAGGCTCGCTAACGCGCCGGCTCTCCTTTTATTATGGTTATTATGATGATGATGATGATGATGGGGGGCTTTTTTTTTTCGCTCCTCCTCGGATCGCTCCTAATTCCTCGCCGGCGCCGGCTCGCTCTGCCCCTGCGCGGCCGCCGGGCGAGGCTGGCGGAGGCGGGCCGGGCGCGGGTGCCGTGCGGGGCGGGCGCGGGAGGAAGGGCAGCGGGGCGGGATGGCGGGGGGGGAAGGCGGGGGGAGGCGCTGCCGCCGCCGCCGCCGCGGTCCGAGCGCTGCCGTCCGTCCGCCGCCGCCGCCGCCGCTCCGCCCGAGCGCAGCGCAGCGCCGGGCTGGAGCAGACTGCGGGAACCCGGAAGTAGTGGTGGCCATAACAGGTCGCGTCTTACACAATGCGCTGGGCGGCAGCAACTCCGCCACCGGCGCAGGGGGGCGCGCCGCCCGCCCCGCGCCCGCGCAGCGCCGCGGGTTGGACACACCGCCCCCTCCCGGCCCTGCCCTCCGCGCCCCCCCGCACGCACGCGGACGGCGTGTCCGCCCCCCCCCGGCGGCCCCGGGGACGCTCCCGTCGCCTTTGTCTGACGGCACCGCCGCCCCGCGCAGCTCCCGCGCAGAGCCCCGGGGTCGCGCCGCCGCCCGCCCCTCGCTCCGCCGCCCGCCTCGCCGGGCGCCCCCCCCCCCTCCCCGGCGGCTCCCCCCGCGGCCGCCGGCCGAGTGAGCTCACCCGGCCCCCGGCCGCCGCCGCCGCGCCGCCGTCGACCAATCAGCGCCGCGCTGCCCCGCGCCGCGCCCCCATTGGTCCGGGCGGGAAGCGGGGCTCGGACCGGCGCGCCGGCGGGGGGGCGCCCCCCCAGCCCCGTCCATCCCTATTCCCGTCCCCATCCTTATTCCCATCCCCATCCCCATCCCTATCCCTAACCCCTCCGCCGAGCTCCGCGGGCGCCCTGTCCTGCGCGGGGCGATCTCCCAGCCGGTGCCTCCATCCGCCGAGCCGGGGGTCCGCTCCCTTGCGTTCAAAAGCACAGCCATCCCTCCCCGCAGCCCCGCCGGTCCCCGCCGGTCTGGGAGCGGAGAACTCGCCGTGCCCCTTCTTCCCCTACCTGCGGGCCGGGCTGCGCCGAGCCCCGAACGGGCGCTTGCGGGGACGGCTTCCCCGGCACTATCGCATCTTCCGCCCGGGCAGCGGGGCGGGAGAAGGAGGACCCCCGGTACAGCGGTCCCGACTGAGCTGCTGGAGGGAACGGGGGAGTGACGGGGGGTTCCTCCGGTAAAACCCCCGGGGCAGAGGGGACGCTGCTCCCCTCTGCCGGACGCCCAGGGGCGGCGGGCAGCGGCTCGGCCCCCGCCGCCACGTCTCAAACTTCGGGGAAACCCGTTTCGATCCCCAACCCCCCCCTCCCCCCCCGTCCCCTTTCCGCTAGGACCGACTTTTTATCCCGGCGAGAGAAATCCAGACCTCTCAGGTAAGAGCCGCTTTCATGCACTGATCCCCACCCACCCACTCGGCTACCCACGGGCTACGCGCGTGGGGTTCATTCCCCCGGTGATTTCCCCGAGGCACGGCGCTCGGTAACGATTCCCCACCGCAGCGGTTCCTTGCAGGGGGTTGCTGTGACCCAACTCCCAGGGACGTGTTTCCTCCTCTTCCCATCCTCTTTTCCTTCCCCCACCCCCCACCCTGAAAAAAAAAAAAAAAAGGAAAAAAAACCCCAAAAGACCCCTTTTCAGCGTCTCCACAAGGCCTTTATGAGCTTAATTCAGCGCAACCCAGCCCGAAACACTTTTACAATGTAATTACAGCCCTACAAATTGTTTGCCCAAACCTCATCCTGGATAAGGATTTTACAATTAGCAAACAGTTATTACTCTTAGGGCTGGCTGTGAGGAACTGCTCAGCTCGCCGCTCCGCCCGCGAGAGGCCGGCCAGAAAAAAGAAAGAAAGAAAGAAAACTTAAAAAAAAAAAAAAAAGAAAAGAAAAAAAAAAAAAAAAGAAAAAAAAAAAGAGGGCTAATCCGGACAGCAATCGATCATCTATTAAACGGGAAAAAATAAACGGCCAAATCCGCGCTATCCCGGTAAACTCCTGCCGCGGCGGATGCGCTGCGCTGCATCTCGCCCAGCCGCCTTTTTAGGAAAGCCGCTCTGTTTTGGGGTTTTTTTGTTGGTTTGGGTTTTTTTTCCTCCAAAAACTTGCTGTTTTGCGGGAATCTATTTAAGCTTGTCCATCGCCTGGTGGAAAGGGTGAGGGGCGGGGGGATATAGGGATAGGAGAAAAACAATACGGAAAGAGCGAGGGGGTCTGGTGGGTGCGGCGGGCCGGGCAGCGGCCTCGCTGCGGAGCGCTGCGCGCCTCTACGCGCTGCTGCGCGGCCCCCTCAGACCGCGGCTGGGCCTTTGGCGAAGGGATCCACAGAGCTGAGGCAAAAAAAAGGCGTCTGGGGAGCAAGGAAGCCTCCTCCACAAGGTGGAATCTGGGTCCATTTGCTTATCGGATAATAAATGAGGCTTTTAATCAGGCTGAATTTCCCAGCTTAAGGAAAGAATTAGTCATACCTAGGAACAATCAAATGGTTTCTAGCTGGCTTCCCTGCCGCCTTCCTAGCAGGGATTTGGGAGGGGGGGCCGGGCGAACGGGGGCAGAATTAGCATCCAAGTGTGCTTTTTCACCATTAATACTGAAATTTGAAAACTGAAATAGGAACAACCAGAAGAGCGAAACAAACAAGAAACCGCAGAAGAAAGCATTGGAAAGGCGACCGGGAGATAACCCAGGAATGCTTCAGATAAGGAAGGGGGGGGAACGATACGTGCGGAGATACCCGAAAAATCAGAGCCTAATGGAACGGCTGAAGGAGGGACGGGGGTGGGGGGGAAACCCGCACTTGTTTAGAGCCTATTAAAGGTCAGATCGGGGTGGGGGGTGGGGTGCGGGCGATGATAAAAGGAGTTCAAGTGCGAGGGATTTAAGCGCGCAGATGAAGCGCAGCGCCAGGATTTGGGGAGTTTGTTTGCTGGCTCCCGATGCAGAAAACAAAAGAGCGGCGGGTCCGTCCGGAGAGTCAGCCCGAGGTCAGCCGGGGCTGCCCCGCGCCCACCGCCGGCACAGCTCGGGCCCTGGGTCCCGCGGCCACCCGGCGTCCCGGGAGTCCGCGGGGGCCGGGGAACGGGAGCGGAGGCTGCCCGCTCCCCCCACGGCCGGCCCTGGCGCTTGCAGAAGTTATGGAGGGGTTTGATTAATTAAATGGAGGGCTTCATAAAATATTTCCTAATAAAATTTACGGTTGTCTTAAAAGTTTCTAAACTGCGCTATAATTTTTTTTTTTTCTCATAAATAAAATTAACTGGGAAATGAGTTACTGGCCGGGATTTTCGAGACTTCAACGGTGACAGCAGTGCCGGCGGCGGGAGTGAAGGCACCCGCACACAAAAGGAGTCTTTCAGGGACAAAAGTTGAGACGGCTGCCAGGTTTTCCCCGCGGTGGCACCTCGGGGTAGCCCGGGCAAGGCAGCGCAGAGCCGACCGAGCCCTGTCCTTCCTATTTCACACTACAAATAGAAATTTCAGCCTAAAATCCGTAGACTAACGCCTGAACCGGCAACACCATCGTGTTGGGGTTGTTGAGGGTTTTTTTTTCTTACACGATATAGGTTCTACAAGTTCGTTTGCTTTAATTTAGAAACACTGCTCCGTGCTGGGGTTCGCGACGGTCCCTGCCTTTAGCCCATCTGCCCCCGGGCACTTCTGTATTCCCTGCCTATGCCAAACGCTTTATTTCCTGTCGATATTCCTAGACTTCTCGTTGAATTAAATAATAATAATAACAGTAAAAGAAATTGCTGGATAAAACTGTGGTTGCTTAATTCCAAAAAAAAGGAAAAAAAGAAAAGCCGCTGGGCTGTTCTGCATCCCAAGGATTGAGCTGTTGTGCCGTCTACTGGGAGACGGGAAAACTACAGCCAGAAACGCTTCCAAATTTCCTGCAAGAGAAAAGTTCAGTTTTCGGCAATTTGGAGGGGTCGGAGACGTCCAATTGCTCAGAAAAAAAAAAAAAAAAGAAAAAAAAAAAAGAAAAAAAAGCGACCCCAGACGGAAAAGCTGTAGAGACACTTATTTTTTCCTTCGCCTACACCTGTATAATTGTATAAAAACTCCACTTTTTGGTGTTTAGGGTTTTATTGACTGCAGAGCGTGGAGCAATGATACGGTAAAGATGGTTTGAGTTTACCTGTGCGGGGCAGTTGGATATTAGCTAGATATGTAGGAAAGAGGAATTTTCTTTTTTTTTTTTTTTTTTTAAGGGTGTAAATATTTGCGGATGTTTTAAAAACGTTTCCCCTGCCACCAGCGGGCTGCAGCCTGTGGGCAGAGGGAGATCCCAATCCGGGCAGCTCCCACCCCGATGATGCTCTCGGAGGGCAGCGGAGGCAATCACTTTGATGCCACTCCTTGGTGGAGCAGCAGGAGGGGAGTTTACGCCGGCCCAGCGTTAGTCTCGGTTTAGAGGAAGCAATGACGTTGCTGTTTTAAGCTCCCGAACCTTTGCCCGTGCCCGAGCCGCGGGTGCTCCCAGGCAGATGCAGCCTAGCTGGGTAATTCCCCTCTCCCCTCTCCCTGCCACTTGCTTCTCCGGTCCCGTGGCGTCTGGAATGCTCTCCTCAAAAATACAAAGCGCAAGAAGAGATTTTTTAAAAAGAGGGGGAAAAAGTGGGTTTTTGTTAAAAAAAACCCAAAACCCCAAACTTCTAACAAAACTCTTGACTTTTACGAGGCGAGAGCCGCAGAAGGGCTGTGAAATGCAAAGCCTCTGTCGTATTTACAGACAGTGGCAGCAGCCGACTGGACACGCAGATAAAAATCTAGTGGTCTACGTGAACTCCAAGGAGTGTTTTAAAGCAAAGATCTCTAAGCGCCTATTCTCAGTCACACATATGCCCGCACGTAGCCTAAAAAGCCGGAGACACCCACGTAGCTGAACAATAGTGGGGATTTCTTTTAACAGGTTAAATGAAGGTACAAACAAACCCTCCTGCCACTTGTAGCAGACCAGCTCCGACAGCTCTTTGCCTTCAGAGCCACTTGCCAGAGTTCAACAGAGGGTGAAATTAGTCTAAAATATTCGATACTTTTATTCTGGAGACTTGTCCCACTTCTGCTGGGCTAAATTCAGCTCCCAGTTCATCTCTGCGGGTAAAATTGCTGTCTTTGAAGGAAACAACAACCTGCCTGATCTTTTAATTTTTATTTTATTTTATTTTTATCATGAAGGTATTACAAATACTTTCCTCAGTGTACATAAAGCAGAAATTAAATGATTGCGTGTCCCTAGTGTCGAAGGCCACTCTTCTGAAAAGTTGAACGAAGTGTTTTACCCTTTCAAATGAGTCTGAAAATACTTGCAACATTGTACAAGAAGCAAATTAGAGAGTAACAAAATAAAAGCTCAGTGTGAAGTGACAGAGAATTGAATATTGGTGTCTGACAGTACCTAGGCTGAACTAGAGCAAAGCGGAGTTTTGTCAGAGCTTTTCGATTTGATATTTCCCTCCAAACTAATTTTCACTATTGCTCCATTCCTGTTACCTAAGTCCATCTGCAGCTTGGCTAATGAGCCCATTACAGCATTATTTCGGCGTGCCTCTGATGCCGATCGCGGAGGATGAGCATTCATCAGAGCGGGGATCTGGGACTATTCAGCCCGGTGGGATGGGAGGGAACCCGGGGCTCTCTGCAGGCTCGGAACTCTCTGAGGGGGCTTCCCGCAAACGATATCATCTAGAAAAAATCGGGTGCAAACCAATCACGCTTTATAAACTAGAAAAATAAAGGAAAATAAGAAGCAGAGCCCTGCGCCCGGCAGCGCCGTGCGGGACGGGGCTCGGGGCGTTCCCGGGATCCTCAGCCCCGCCAGCCCCAGGCACCGACCTGTGCCTGGGCTGAAGGGGTTGGGGAGGCAGGGGAGCATGTCAGGGTCCCTGCAAACCCCCGTCCCGAGAGCTACCAGCTGCCCGCTGTTCCCCCCAGGACAGCTCCGACCGCTGCTATCTGCATCTAGGCGTGTATTATCACAGGCTTTTGCATAATTGCATATTGACTTTACTAAATGGATCTGCGGAGCTATTTAAACATCCCTCTCTTCCACCCGCAAACAATTCCCTCGGCAAGAAAGAAAAAAATGCGGGGGTGGGGGGAGCTGCAAAAGAGCTTCCAGTTGCTCTTGCTCCCTCGTTTTGTAGCGTTTCTTTGGGCACAAGTGGCTCATCTCTAAGCAGTTTGGATCCAATTTGGTGCACACGAGTGCAGGGAAGCAGAGAGGATCTGCAGTAGCGTGGGTGACAACAGGATGGGTGGCTGTCACACACTTCAGAGTCTGAGAGGTGAGTGCATGGATATATGTGTCTCTCTGAGCTGCCTTGGAAAATTTTTGGCCAGCTGTGATGTCTGTGAGAAAAGCCTCTGTGGGTACGTGTGTGTGCATGCACAATGAAGGACTGCTCTAAGGACAACTTAGGAAAAACCCTCCTTGTTAACCATTTTTAAAACCTCCCTTAGAGGAGAGGCACTCAAACGTGGCGCTCCCCTTTCCCCACACCTCCCCACTCACAGCAGTGCCCCACAAGTCACATCAGCCCCCAGCCAGAAAGCTGGGCTTTGCCTCCAAGGATAGGTGTGCTCATCCCACTGCCGCCCCTCTCCATCCTGCAGAGGCAGCTGCCCTCGCCCTTGAGCCTTATAGGGGAAGGCGGCCTCCTCCCTCACCAAGGCTACGTCCCCAAGGCAGCAGCTGTGAGAAGCAGGCAGGGAAGGGGAAAAAAAGTGAAGGAGAGAAGGAGGGGAATCAAGGAGGGAGGCACAGAAAGCTGCACTTTCCTCTGAGCAGAGCAAGCATCCCCTCGGAGGGGCCCCAGACCCAGGGGCTGCCTCCTGAGCCCTGGGCCTCCCACAAGGCAGGAGCAGCATCTCCTCCTCCACAGCCCGGCAGCCACAGTGGGGGCAGCCCCACGTCCTGGCTTGGCCTGAATGCTCCATGCAGGCCTTGCAGGTCTGCAGTGAGGGGACAGAGATGCACAGGGACTGAGCCAGGCTCAGGCACTGGTTTCAGACAGGAAACTCCAATGGTCCGGGGCTGCTGAACATCCTTCATAATGACATGATGCTAAAAGTCACTTTCTGTGACTTGATTAAAGGGCTCATGTAAAAGATCTGCTGGGATCTGCAGCTGTCAAGAGGAAACTGCAGTCAGAATAATCCACCAGGATTTATCAAGAGAATGTTTTCTTTCAGCTTACCCCACCAGAGCACTTTTTTAACCTCGAGGATGCTAGCTTTCCCTGAAAAGCTGTAATTACACTTTTAAAAAGTGCTTTCCTGCTCTTATCTTCAACTTAGTTGTGGGAAGAAGACACGAAATCAGATAGACACCCAGACTCTGGAAAGGAAGTACTTTTTACGTGGAACCAAAGAAATATCTCATAGAATCATCAGCTCAGCTCTCCTGCAATGCTATTTCCTTGCATTTAGCAGAATTTAGATCAATTAAGTACTCTCTCTTTTAGTTAAGAGGGCTTTGAGGAGGACTATCCCGCATTCAACTTCTCAGTTCAAATTTCCAAAGACTTTTTTTTTCTTCTCTCAACACAACAGTGACCACAGTCCATTGAAAATTTGGCACCTAATTTCTGCAAGAGATATAAACCATCTTCAGTGAATGAGGTGTTGCCTACCAGCCAACTCTTATTGCAAGTCACTGGGATAAAGCGCCTGAGTCACCTTTTGAAAAGGGTGGTGTCTGAAGGCAGATATGCATCACAGCACATGTGGCCATGACCAAAGTAGCTCTGAATCCCTCCATGGTGGAGCCAATTAAAGCATGTCAGCAGGCTCTACCCACCCAAGCAGTTCCCGGGGGATTTTGGGGTCTCTGAATTCTTTGCCTCACCCCTCTTCTTGCCTCAAAACACTACTTTTATGACTCTGCAGATGCAAACATAACCAGTTTATGAGATACCATGCAGATGCACTAAACCATCTATCGCTTCAATCCTCCTCTCCATTTCTAACATCCCTTTCAGCATCCCTTTCAGTCTGATCTCCCTCAAGTGCATCCCCTGAAATGGGACCACTCACCCAAATAATATGTGACAGCTTGTGGTTTAGGGGGTGCCACTGTAGCAGCTGAACATCTTATGAGCATGTGTGCTCAACAGGAAATCCTCATTCCATGACAGAGCACTTGAAACACAGAAAGTTTTCAAGGGCCTCAACCAAGAAAATGCGATGGTGCGAGAAGCAAAGGCGAGATGTTTTGCCTCTGGGGCCTCTGCTCAAAGACAAGCTGTTCCCACCCGTCTCTTCATTAACTCATAAACAGAAACTTTGGACCTTACCCAGAGCTCTCCCCCCACAGAATATCTTGCTTTAAATTATTTTTCCGATATCATCCAAGATCATATTTTTCCTTTTATGTGTCCAAGTTGAAGTTTATTATAGTTTTCTACATTGCTGATCAGCTGTAACCCTTTCTATTATTTTCCTGTCCTTGCTACTATTTGAAATGCTTCTTACTTGATCCCCTTCAAATTTTATTACTGCACTTCTCACCTCATTTGTGTACCAAACCCATTCTGCCTTGCATTTATTCTCACCAAACTTGAGGACACAACTCTTCCCTCTCCTCTGCTGTACAGCACCACCAGATCCACTTTTTTCCATCCTTTTCCATCCACAGTTTGCCTCTCTGCTGATGAAGTGACCCTAGCTGGGTTTAACCAGTGCCAGCCACATTGTCCTTACCATTAGTGCTACATTTCTAGTTATTCTTGCTTCTTCCCAAAGCCTTTGAAGTCGTGTAGAGACAATTTGATTCATTAGTATACCCAGCCTTGCAGTAACCCTAGCTTCTGCTTTAGTTTCTCTATTAGAAGCATATGTTGGGTCTATAACTTAGTGGAAAGCTCCACCCTCTGACTTCCCCACACAGTTGAAATTCTGCTCTGCCTCACTGAACTCAAGAGGCTGGTGCCTTTCTGCCCTGGGTTTCCATACCTGGCAATGCCACCTCCTCCTCCCTCCCTACTGGTTTGGCAAACTTGTGAGCAATATGCTTTCTCTTTCTGCATGTCTCCACACTAGAGGCTTTTACAGCAGTTCCATACGTTTGCAGTTCTCTTCACATTTTTTCAGAAGAGCTGTGATCATCCCAAATATTTCATTACTGGTTTCATGTAGGCTGAGGTCCATCAGCAGCACTTCACTAGACATCCTTATGTCACCTTCATTGTCCTTGTTGGGTCAGGAGGCAGGTAACCACCTCGTTTCTTCTTCTGGCCTTTGGGACGCAGGGCCAGTCTCTTCCATGAGGGACCACTCAAAAGGATCTCTTGCCTTCTTGACTCAGGTGGCTCCTCCCAGAGCTATGTGCCACATAATACTCTCCAAAAGTGGCAGTGTTGGCACCAAGAATATAAAACGTGGCTTGACGCACATTCTGTGCTTGGTCTTCTGGTCTGTCCTGCAGCTGTGCTATGTCCCATAGAGGGTTTTCACCTCCACTGATTGCTTTTTCACTGCCCAATGGGTTTGTCTGTTCCTCCAAACACATGCCAAGACCATCACAAACAACGACTAACTCTCAGAGGAACTTTACCTCATAAATGTATTAAAAACCCCCAGTGTTTCAAGTAAGAGACCTCCTAAGAAACTCCATCACAGGACCACTTGCTGCTCTGGGCATGTAGTTTATTCCATTCCCTCTTTCCACTTTCCAGTGCTTTTCATAAAGTCCTTCTTACCTGCCTGTCTCTTAATATAGATTTTGTTTAGGATGCCAAGCCAGCCTGCCTCATGTTTTCCCTTGGATCTGTTCCCTGCTCCTAGCCAAGGTTGCCTGTGGATCCTGCTTTGAAGTTCTTCTGTGACACATTTGCTGCTGTCGGTGACTCTTCCCTTGGCTGACGTCACCTTGGGGGTCCCTCTCCAGTGGGCTGAGAATCACACTGCCTCTTTGATCAAAATGAAATCCATTTACAAGCGCCCAATGAGCTGGCACAAACCGACCCCCAGGTTTCTAGACAAATCTAGCTGAAATAAAAATATGCCAGTTTTAACTTCAGTTGAATCCTTAATCTAGCTAAGGTGAACCCAGAATAAAAAAAAAATTTAAAAATTTCAATTTACAAGCACTTTCTGTTTGTTTAGCTCAAATTAATCCCGCATCATCAAAATTGATGCAAGATCAGGTTAAATCAAGGTAAGTGTCTGTACAGGGGTTTACCTCTGCATTTTAGAAAGTGAACTTGAAATTACACTTCAAATAATTTTTATGCTTGGAAAAGGCCTTTTTCTAGAGACCAGCTGGGCCCTGATTATGAATGGTGTTCAGCTCCAGCAGGTCTGGGTGAAGACTGTAGAAGCAGATGGATCTCAGTGATGCTGGAAATCAGACTCAGTCTCAGCACCTACGGCAATTCAGCCTGCACATCCTTCAAACCCCAGTAAAAGCCAGCTCTCAATGGCTGTTCCAAGGAGCTGAAGTGGGCAGTCTCTATGTTAGAAAAGGTCATTTTTCTTTGTGATTATAACTTGAGACTCTGCATGTGTTTGTGAAGTAATTTTCCTGAACCCAATAAGTACAGCAGTTGTCTAGTGTAAAAATGAGGGGTTTCAGCCCAAGAGATTACCTCCACTTTACTAAGTTTTTCCCTTTCAAGTACTTATAACTATTGATGGCTATGTCAAATCATCCTCAAAGGAAGGAAGGACGGATGGAAAGAAGGAGGAGAGTTTTTGTAGCCAGCTGATTTTGTGTAATCCATATTTTCTTTAAAACTTCAAGTCCTTCCACAAGGAGGACTGTTCTGACCTCAGACAAATTGTGGAAAACAGTTTGAAATAAAATATATTTGAAGAATTAGGGAAGTACCTTCTCTACATGCTCAGTTCTTCGATTCCCAACCACTTCCCAAGCAGTTTGCTGTGGTGTCCTGAATTCATGTGCATGCCAGATGTGCACTGGCACTTGTACCCATGCCCCCATCCTCCTTCCTATGCAAAGTCATCTGTCACCCCACTAGCTTCTCACCTGCAGGAGGGGATAACCTGAATTTATTTTTATGACAATCATTTTGGTAACTGCCTTTTTCTGGTTGGTTTTCTTTGCTGTTGAGCCTGTAATTTAGTTTTGCTGCCATAAATAGTTAACCCCAGAGTGAGAAGCTGTGAAACAATCCCTGAAGGTACTTGGCTGGCAGTGGCCGGGTTTTAACACTCAGGTTTTCTTTTTCGCCCAAGACCCAGAGAAATGATGAGTTATCAAATACCACTGGGATCACTGGTAGAACTGCTCTCTTGATGAAAAGAGGGTGCAAGCTTTCATGATGGGAAGAAAGGTCTGGAATAAAGAGAATTTGAGCTCCAGCATCACGAGGCATCAGATAATCAACATGGTCCCTTCACTTTCTCACCCAGTGGCATCTTATTCCCAGGCTGGTTTTATGTCAGCACAGGGACACAAAGGCAGAATTTATGTCCACTAGTGTGCATTAACTCCTGTCCTAACCAGTACTAATTACCGCTAATTATGTGGGACAGTGTTAATTCTTTTAGCAGCATTATCGCTGCCCTTACACTTCTGAAAGTGCCTTTGGGTGAGGCAGCTCACTTTGAAGAGATATTTATGTGGGGAATAAATATAGAGTAGCTAATACACTGTAAATTTACACCACTGGATAGCAGCCTTTAAAGGAGGTCTTTGGGCACAAAGACAGACAAACCCTTGAGTAAGAACTACTCAATAGAAAAGGTGGCAGGATCACCCTGTGTGATCTTGGGAAAGTAATTTTGATCTGGCATTTCTCTTCTGTAAAATTGGAAAAATAATATATCCCTAGCCCTCTCAAGGGTATAATATTTATTTTCTCTGCCTTGCCAATCATTCTCTTTGCTTTTAAAAAATATTCTCCAAACCCTAATTGTTTTTATGTGTTTGCAGTATAAGACATAAAAGACATTAACTCATCATATTTTTCTATACTGTATTTTCCCCATTGTGCTGTACTGTTAATGTGAGCACTTTGCTGTGCAGAGGCTTGGCTATTTGCTGAAAGGATGAATTAAGACATCTAAAATGCTTCAGCATCTTGGCTGAGCGGCACTGCAGAGTTGGAAGGTATCATTAGGCCAAATGGCTCTTTTCTGCAGGAGGGAGAAGCCCAGATATTTTTCAGAGGATTAAGGAAAACCAGTTCACATTCCTTTGTGACCTCCATCCTGCAAATATAGGGCAGGAGGCCACAGCTTTGAATCACAAAACTCTGTTCACTCCCTTTAGTTTGGGTGTTTCTCTCCTGACTGGTATGTCAGCATTCAGCTTGGGATGTCAGGAGACATCAGATGACCCCAGCCCACCCTGGCATCAGCATCTCTGCAGTTTAGCTTGGTGTTTCTCCTTCCAGAGTCTGCATGGTCACCACGAATATGGTCCTGGATGATTTTGTTGGTGTGGCCGTCTCCTCCAGCAAGAGCACTAAGTCAGGAAGCTTTGCTGTTAGACCATTATTGTCTGGTCCCTTTGACCCCAACAAAGGGCTCGTGCCCACCAGTCCATCAGATCCATGGAGAAAGGCCAAAAATCATCGCATGGTGCTCTGCTAGGCAGCAGAGCTGCTGCTTCTCCACATAACCAGTGTATGCATCAAGCCAGGCAGTCTCTGCCTCTGAGGGTTTCCCATCTTTGGATGGACCCTTGCCCCTGGGTCCCTCCTTCAGTCTCACTGGCAGTCAAGTGATATCTTTTCAGCCCCTCCCATCACTGGCATTTCATTTCTTTTCCCTGGTTACTGAGCAGGTAGACGTGGCAGCGCAGTGCCTGTGAGCCTGCTCCTGCAGTGTTGGGGCACTGATGATCTCTGGGGCTTCAGAGATGATCTTCACATGCCTAGTTCTTTAAGACACCCTGAAGAGATGCTTCCTTCCAGAAATAGTATGCTGGGACACTCTTTCCACTTATCATACTGGAAATACTTATTCCAGCCTTTTTTACTGCTCATGCAGCAATGCCCATGTCAGGCTTGGGGGTCTCTAACCTTAGGCAGGGCACATCTTCCCTAGGCTGCTTGCTCCCGGACTTGTGTACTATATTTGCGGTTATTTTCATCCTTTCCCTGACCATTTGGCTATTTCAAATCATTTTTCTGAGCATTTCTCTCAACATTATGTCCAGTAAACTGGAATCAGATGTACCACAAATGGCTTTTTCAGTAAGTTATCTTTATATCTGCAGATGGATGCCAAGGTTCTTGACCCTGAATAAAGCAATTTTCCATCTGCTTTTTTGGTTTTTAGGTGAAAGAACAGGAGTCTTGTTTGCCCAAATACAGCAATACAGAAACATGCATCAGTGCTGGGCCTGGACTTCAGGCTGTTTCCTCCTCTGCCTTCCCCACCTACTTTTATGAATAAGAGGCAACATTTGGCCTTTGCAATCAAAATGAACTTTTGCACTCACTTCTCTCTCAATTCCTAAAATTTTAGACTTAATGAAAAAAAAAGGGAGTCTGCACTTTCAGCAAGTTATCTTCCTTTTCCACTTTTCCCTGTTCGCATATGATGCTTTCTCACAGAAGTTCCCTGCAAACCAACACCTGAAAAGGCTCAGGTGAGGGGAACAGAACAGCTTATCCTCTCATGCCCCCCAGTTTTAACACACTTACAAATGTACTGACTTGATTTATGGGGCTGTAAGAAGTGGGACTGACCTCTGTCCTTCTGTACTCCCTGCCAAAGAGCCTGGGAGAGACAAGCAGCTTCTGAGAGGCTTGTTGGTTTGCGTTCATCAACAGCAGCTGTCAGACAGCTCTCACTGAAGCTCCCCATCCTTTCAAAACCCACACAGCTTTCTACTTCATGTAGAAATATGCAGCAGTTTCGTTTGTATAAAACCTGCATGAATAAAAATTTAATCTAAGGCTATCACTGCTCTAACAGCAATAATTTCTCTTAAAGGCTCAATACGAAGAATACTAAATACTGTCTATAAATAAGATTGTATTTAATAGAGGAGAGAAGCAATTTAATAAGCTTACTAGTAAAATCTTCTCTGCCACTTTCAACCCCAATATTGGTCTTCTTTCCTGAGCAAAACTGGCTTGTTACAAGAAAAACTTGGGCCCCAGTAAACTGTAATTTTTTAAGGTGAAGTCATTCAATTCAAGCTTTCCTGTCCAAAAGGAAGAGGAAAAATATCAACTTAAAGGAAATATTAGTTAATCAGAGGACATCCCTTTCATAATAGAAGCTACTAGGGGATTTAAAAGAACATTCTAATTATAATAGTTCCCTAATTATCTGCCTAACATCTCATTTTTCTGTCTAATCCCATTTTTAATTATAGAGTACCTTTTTTTGCCCATCACACAACTGAAGTACTCTATTTTACTGAAAATAAATCCATTTAACTGGCGATGTCAGACAAGAAATATTGTCACTGCACCCTGGAACGTGCATGCTGTTTGGGAGGGAAATGCCTTGCCAGTGGTTTTGGATAAAATTCCTGGATGTTCCTTTTAGAAACAGTCTCATTTAAAGCTTTCCAGGTTTTCTCAAGTAAAAGAAAATGCTCTAAACCACACTGTGCTCTGCAACTGTGTCTGGCTGCAAAAGTTTTCACGCATTTAGCTTTGTTTCCCAAACTCTTGCAGCTTGGCCTCCATACCACTGAAGTTCGATAGGATCCCTGCCACCAGCTAATGGTGGAATAGGATTTGGCCTTTGAACCAAGCCAGCATGCAATTTACAGAAAGGAAGCAATATTTGAGCTATGTTATCTATGAGCATCTGGTCATCAAGATCTTGCTTAGCGATTAGCAAGCCAAGAGGAAACCCTATGGAGGGGGGAGAGGAAATCCCGCAAGCAGGGTTCCCATTTCCAGCCCTGCCATGAGTTTCCTGCCCTATCCTCCAGCAAATCTCAGCTCTCCGCTTCCCGAGAATAAAAAAAAAAAAAGAATTACCCTTCAGGGAAATTGTCAGGCTTAATGGATGTTTATAAATCGCTCGAACAAAAGGTGCTATGTCAGAGAAAAGTACTCATCCCGATGATTATTCAAATGCTCATTAAAATGCATTTTGCTCTATCCTTTCCCTTGGTTTGTGTGGGAGGCAATTGAAAGATTTAGTCTTTGTGGGAAAGTGGGAGAGCTCAAGCACTTTCCTTTGGGTGTGGGAGTGGCAACTTTGGGGAGTTAAGGACCTTTGGCATGCAGGTAGGGTTTCGTCCAAGGCTTTTAAGCTCCCATCCAGGCTGCAAGCTCTGACAGACCCAGGACTGGCAAGTTCCCTCCAGGAAGACAAGCCAGCGATTAATGGTACCAACCCCTGCTCAAATTTGCATGTATCATTTCCTTAGCTTTGCTCCTGATGGAATTAAGGATCATCCTTTAGGGAAAATTATTCTTAATGTGTATTTAAGCATTAAAAATGAATATGCGTGTGTGATAAAACTTAGGGAATAATTTATAAACAGCTAACATAAAGTGAGATATGGAAGAGCTCGCTGCCCTGCAAACCTGTGTAAATGCATGTATAATGCCAGGATGCGTCTTCCCTCATGGATGTTTCATTATGTCTCCCTGACCCCTTCACAGCAGCTTGATCTGCCAGGGTCTGCTGGCTATTCCAGGTATTAAAAGCTGAAGAAGACACAATATAACTTTTCAACACGTCAGACAGCAGCTTGGCACTGAGCTGGCAGCCTAGACACAGTATTTTTCACCCTCTGCAGCTCCATGAAGCTGCATGTGCAACCACTTCCCCTCAAATAGTATCCATGATGAACAGGAACTTTTTTTCCTGCTGACTGAAATAGCAGAATTTCTGCATTAGCTCTGAAAATGAAAAATATGGATAACCTGGGGAGGAGTTTCTATCGAAAATGCAAAGAATTTAATGCTTTTTGGGCTAAAAGTCACTGCAAGTAACAGTGAATACTGTTTCTAATTAAAGTGCACTTACTTGCTCTTATCCTGTTTAGAGGATGGGAGATGCTTTTGCAGGGCACCATGAGCGCTCCCAGGTGCAGTTCTCCCCACTCACCCTTGCAGTCGTCACATAAAGCATCAGTAGTGACCCCTCCATTACCATTTTGACTTCTACTTTTTTCCCCTCCCCTGGGGTTACTTTTTCTGTCTTGTCCTTCCTTTATGCCAGGCAAACCCTCGTTGTCACTGCAGGCAGCTGCTGGGATGAACTCAGCCTCCTCCAGTGTATTATACAACCACGTGAACTGGCACTTCTTGCACCTCCTCTGCAGAGGCTGGAACAGACTGTGCAAAGCATGAACCAGGGGTGAGTCAGGCTCCATGAATTTCTCTCCTCTGTGCAAGCCCAGTCTGATCCTGACCATATCCCAACCTTTTCTCTGTACCCATCAGCAAGCAAGAACCAAACTTGGTATCACCTTGTTTGCTGGCTCAGTCAGCCAACAAACTGCCAGGTTTCAAGTCTTTCTTTCTTTTGTTTTTTAAATTTTGCAGCCAGTGCCTTTTTTCTCTCTGGTCCTTTAGTGCTTTCCTTGTGTTGCTCATGTGCTGTTCAACTTGTGTTCTTGCAGGTTTTGAAGTGGCCTTCAGTGCTTGCCCCTCTCTCATCCAGGACTTGGATGTGATACACACCAAGGAAACAGAAAAGGGGGGCAGACTCTGTCCATTGGAGCCTTCCTGCCCCACTCTTCTTTCTGACTTGTCTTCATTCACTGCCCACTGTGGTGCACAGTGACTCTACCACATCCCAGAAGATGGAAAGAGATGGTTTTGCTCAAATATTGCCCAGCTCATTCTTCTTTAATAAAGAGATTGTTTGGTTTCATTTTTCATCACTTTATTTCTCAGCTAATTCGAAGAGCATCTGCTGGGCATGCCTGGCTGCTTTTCTAGCAAATCTAGTTGCTTTAGTCAATTATACTGGCAAGTGAAGGTTTTCAGCATGGTAAACTTCCCTGTGCCAAGGGCTGATGCTCCATGAGACTGGTGAGCCTCAGGAAAGGGGCACCGTGACCTGATGAGGTTGGTAGACTGACAATAAGACTATGTGAGGGACAAATCTAGTCCCACCAGCATCCCCAGGACAGACTGAGGTTGCTTAGGAAAAGCCTAAAGCCCCTGCATCCCCTCGCAAATCTGCTCCTGGTGTGACACTCTAGCTAAATCTTGCACATGCCAAGGCACACATTCTTCCTTGTTGAGTAATTAAAATGCAGTGGGCAAATGATGGAGTAGCAGGAAGGTGGGGATACTGAAGACTTCAAGCAGTGGACAGGAACTTGTTTTCCCATTCCCTTCACAGATGCGCTGTAGAAATTTAATGGTCAATTAGAGCAAAACTTCCCTATGTATTCTCAGCACTGGCCTACATTTCAATTAGGGTGTTTGATTTGGCACACAACACTTTGCTAACCTCACTGTGCTTTATATCCCATATCTAAGGTCTGAAACCTGGTCCTCAGCTCTTCAGAAGCCTCACCTCTACAACAGGAGCTGTAAGACCTTCTAAGCTTTTCTACCACCCTCCATGGCCTTCAAGTCTGACAACTTTAAATGAAAGAAGCTGGTTTTGCACAAAAAGGTGTTAGTAATATTAGTCTTGTTGGTACACAATATGAAGGGTGTTTTCAACTCTGGAAGGACACAGGCATGCAGATGATATTACTGACAACTAGGCAAGAGTAACAATAGATCTTCCTCATAACACTACCTTGCTCTGGCCAGTAAGATTGTGGTAAACTCTGATGACCACTTATCCACTACATAATTATCTAAAAATCAGCCCCCATGCTTATCTTTGTGCAGAAGCTTCTGTCCCCCAACAATGAGATCCAACAGCATGGTCCCACCACTGTCACATGTTTGGAGCAAGGCTTGGATAGTGCTCCTCACAGATGACAGACTGAGCCTTTGCCAAAGTGTAGGTGCAAAAGAGGTTTACATAGACAGGAAGCTTCTGCCTAAAGATGTCTGGTGGGGATGCAGAGGCAGGTACAACAGACCCCCCCAAAGTCAGATGATACAAAATCATCAAGGGCATGAGCTGAAAGTGCAAATTGCTGGGGTTTTTTATGCTGAAATTTCCCCCTTCAGCCCTACAGCTTTCATCGCAAAGCAGCAGTAGAGGAGGTAGCAGCCCTTGGTCCTGCTCAAGGGCTCCTTCTTTTCTCCTGCATCCTCTTGACCCTGCCAAGTCTCGAGGCAGTCTGAGGTCATTTCCCCATCTGAAAAATTACTACTAGAGACCAATTTGTTCCAGGACTTGAGCAGTGAGATGGAATTCTTTCTTGCCATAAAGATATTTAAGCAGAAACTCTGTTGGCAGAAATGTGTGGGTTTACTGGCCCTATCTGCGTTTGGATACATTCTGTTACACGGGATGATGCAATCCTTGTCTATCCCAACAGAAGCACAATTTAAGAAATTTCCTATTTTTTCTGATGGTTGGGCATGCTTTTCTCAGAGATCACAACTTATTCTATGTGCTTGTTGTTATTACTACTTATGTTCCCTTAGAAATAAAATCCAAATAATATTAATAAGGGGAAATAAATACCATTATTTCTAGTCTTTAACAAATAAGTATCATTAATTCCCTCTTATTATCAGTCATATTAGTTATCCAGCTTGGAAGGTCCATTTTCTTGCAGAAATCAGGGCGAGATATTCTCTCAACAAATCTCCAAAACTAATAATCTCTAGAATCATCTGGAAGTTTCACAGTAAAAACTAAATTGACCCACATTAATCTTTCCACTACAATCAAAGGTTTGCCAAATGTCTTGAGACCTCACATCAAACCCAATGGCTGTTGGTCGCTCCAGCTGTTGGAGCAACCACTTTCCCTATTAAGTCTCAAGTTTGGACCCGTGAATTTTGTCCATGGCTTGAATTTACAGATGGCTTCTTGGTTGCCTGGGGGCAGGGAGTGGCACTTCCACACACAGTCATTTCTGCTTTGCTAAATTATTTGGAAGCTAAGCTTCACATTAAGAGATGCTTTCGCAAGTACCCAAAAGTTGGTAGCACTTCCAAGATGGTATCCAAAACTAATCGCACAGTAGAATTATATGATCCTCAAAATACTTCATGTTTTTTCAGAAAACACTTTCTTGACCCCTGCTTGGTACAAATCACCAGAGGAATTTATTCTAAGTACCCCCAGATCTTGTAACAAATTCCTGCTGCTTTTACAGGATCAGGCTCTTCCTCTCTGGATGGATAAACTTAGTACACAGGAGTGTGTGCAACATTGTTTTCCACCACCATAGAAATTCTCCTCAGTTTGCTAGAACTGACATTGTTTCTTACGACCAAATGAAACTAGACTCTCACTGAAGACTGAACTTCAAGGGGAAATTTCACACTGAAAAAGAACTGGAGAAAAAAACCCCAGTCCCTCACTGCCTAGTGTGACAGACAGGCAGGATTTCCTCGATGCTCTTTTTCCAAGGAAGGGTTGGAGCACTAGGAGTGGCTCCAGAGGCACCTCTGCAAAGCCTAACCTCCCCCAATACATATTTTCACAAAGCAAACCCCAAACTAACCAAATTTTAAAGCAAAAAACCTTACAAATTTCAGATGCTGCTGCAGAGGGGTACCTGTAGAAATATTAGAAGGAGCTACAACCAATCTGTTAATCACTGCTATTAACAATGAATTTGTCCTTCTGTGGCTCTTTTCATCCACAGACATATCAAAGGACTAAAGGACACAAACATTAGCTAAGCATCACCATGTCTCTCCTACCGACGGGCCCAGAGCAGTTTGAGAGAACTTGGCACCCGGGACAAAGCAGTAACTTGCCGGAGATATTAAACTCTGGAATCAGCGCCAGAAGCAGGAGCCAAACAAAGCCTGCACTGGAATCAATTTTCAGGCTTTTTTGGGATGGTTCTGTTTCACTTATTTTGTAAAACAAATATGTATTCGAGAAGCTGTGTTCATTATGGTGGTTTACTTACCAGAGGCAAAGCTCTGTCCATGGGTAATTATATGTGGGTGTCCCTTCGGAGCCTCTGCTGTGTGGCAGACTTCACCCATGGAGCATTCAAATAC
The DNA here is from genome assembly GCF_020740725.1 of Corvus hawaiiensis. Taxonomy (NCBI): domain Eukaryota; kingdom Metazoa; phylum Chordata; class Aves; order Passeriformes; family Corvidae; genus Corvus; species Corvus hawaiiensis. Next base: position 111,617,629 of record NC_063215.1, on the reverse strand, counting down.
AAACACTGGAACAAGGTCTTTTTCTGAGATCCTGTTTATTTTTTGAGAAATGCTCCTGATTGAGATGGAAAACACTCTCCCATCACCCCTAAGGCCAAGAGTCCCTTCTTTTTCACGCTGGCCCCCATTATAGACTGCCCCCCCACCCCCAATAAATCAGTTAACGCCCCTATTTTTCATAATACATCCGGCTGCCTTACAAAAAGCCGATGAATTATTCTTGGTTTTAGTGCAACCACGGAAAATATTTCAAAGTGAAAAGGAATTGACCCAACCTACTGTGCACATTATTTATTCAGAGGTAGTACAAAAACGAGTCCCTGATGTTACTAAAACAAATCCTAATAAGTACAGAGAGCATCAATTACAGGCTTCCCTTTATAGTCCTATATATCTCTTTCCCTTTCTAGAGATAGTATCACATGTGAGGGGGCACTGTGTTGGCTTTCAAATCTATTGAGCTTTCATAATTATAACCTCCATTTTAACCTCTTTTATAGGACACACTATACCATTTCACGTTATGTTCCTTGAATCCCAACCAACTCTAGGAGAAAGTGGCTTTAAAGCTTGCTTCTGATAAGATGTGCATAAAATGGGAAATATTAAGCATTCATAACCTTATGCATACATTACAACAGGGTGCCAAGCACAAGGAAGAGCAAAGCAAAATAGATCTTGTGAGCCTCACTTGGACTTTTGTTTTTAGCTCAGTAAATATTCAGCATGCATGTAACCTGACATAATGGAACCAGGGAAATATTAACTGCAGTGAAGTAGCTGGATTTTTTTTTTTTTTTTGGTCCAGTCTGTATGGAATGTCCTTCTATTTAATCAAAAAGCTTGGAATGATTCCTAATCTATCATAAAAAATTTTAAGGACATGATTAATTCCATTGTTTAAATGCTATTTTATTGCCATAAGAAACTCTCATAAATGATCCCACACCTTTCCCTGTGATCATTTCCTTTTAAAGTAATATACTAATTAATTTCAATTAAATATATGTAAAAGAAGATATATTTTGAAAAATGCTTCTCCCTTGCCATTTGCTAATATAGTGAAAAAGTGTAAACCTTGGAACATTTAGCATAGAAAATATTAATTTTTGGTAATTTCTCAAGGGGACAATTTATTAAATGAAAGGCTTTTAACATTAGCTAAAAGCAGCCCTGTAAATCATGGGTGTCATCAAACTGCTTCATCACTTCATTAATTTAAAAGATTATTATATGCGTAACTGACATAATTTTGAACAATGTTACATGGTTAATTTATTAATGTAGAAAAGCAGAAATGACATGCTGAATTGATTTATTATTATAATTGTATAATTTTAGGACTTTTCTCTGTGACTTTCACCAACAGAACAAACGATTCCAGGTGAAATTGTGCCATTATTTAATTTGTTTTTCTTTTTTGTTTTAAGGCAGGGCTACTCACTGATGTCTGCAAGGACTTAGGAAGAGAGGGTCCAGCATGGCTCCTTGGTGTTTAAGTAGAAGCTGTTGAAAGACCTCCTTTACAACCCATAGTCATCTTGCGGTTTTAATAAATTTAAAGCACCTTTTACCCCCTTCAGTAGTCAAAAAAGATTTTAAAGTTACTCTAGTTATGTAAAAAATCTGATTCTGAGTAAGCTCGCTTAAATGTGCATATTCCTAAGTTTTTCAAATGCACTGAAAGATGATTTTGGGTGGTGGAGTTTGCCCAGCTCCACTGCAGACCCCAGAGCCTCACACAGTCCAGCCCCACAGTATTTTTGCTCATAATTATATTGGTGAGCAGTTAGTGCTGGCTTCGTGCCCAAGATAAAAATATAATGCAACATCATTTCTGCATGGAAAGCACAGTTCAACTTGTCTTCAAAACCAGTATACCACGTTTGGGATTTATTTTTAGATTGAAATGATGCGTGACTCTGGAACGCTGCAAAGCTGACGGAACATTCCTTGTCTCAGCCCAAAGGTGCATGTGCAAGGGAAGGGAGGCACCACTGAAACAACCTTGCCTCAAAAATCAGGAATAAGGTTGAATCAGGATCTGAATAAATGGGGCCCCACTTCATGTGTCACTTGGGCATGCACTTCATGTGTTCCTTCAGGAACATTGATAACATGCATCCCTTTAGCAGAGCCTAAAAAAGACCAGCAATCTTCCCTGACATTCCAGAGCTCTGTGTCCCAGTGCTGCAGCCTGACTTTCTCAGGCCAAATTGTCACCAAAACAGTTATGGGTTTTGCCCATGTTTTGGCTGAATACCCCAGACCCACACTCACACTGCACTGCTACAGTTGTGTCTGGAACCAAGTTGGGTGGGTGCCCAGGCAGCTGGGAAACACTCTTACAGTGTGGTTACACCCTAAGAAACAAACGCCTTCAGTAACACAAGCCTTGATACAGGAAATCTTGTAAAGGGTGACTACAGGTACGTCCTATTTGGAGCAACATTTATGTTGCATGGGGAGACACCGGCAGCTGCCAAAAACCATGGCAAGAGTCAGTAGAGTAACTCCAGCCTGAGCCATCAGCAATGCCCTGGTTAGACCTCCAGTGCCCACTCCCACAGGACACAGGTCCCTGTGGGTCTACAGAACCATTAACATGGTACACATGTCCCCAGAAACTTGGGTCACCTCCAGCCTTGCTTAATGCTAATGGGAAATCCCTGAAATTTTGTGCCACCTCCAGCCTCACCTACTGCTCATGTTAAGCAGCCAAACCAAGCTTTAGGGCTTTGATTACAACCTGAAAGGACCAGGAGTGGAATGGACACACTAACATCAAGGACAGATTGGTTTTGTTAAAACCCATCATGTCAGCTGCATTGAGTTCCACTGTACCTGTGTGATCTTGAGCTGCGGGCACCTGTGTCAAGCCAGAAGCATGGGGCTGGGAGTGGGGAAATGTGGGCTGCACGCTGAGTGATGCTCGGGTGGGATGTAAAAGCCTGGGCACGTCCCCAGACTCCAATCTTTTGTCCATTTTGAGTTATCTTTAGATGACCAGACACCCAGGTCTGGCCTCTAGGAGGGCCATCTGAGATGCCAATAGTAAGGACAACAAAAAGCAGAGAATTTCACAGTGGATAAATTTAAAATACAAGTTAAAAAATGGACCTTTTCAGAGCAGTGGTTAAGGTCCTTCATCATCAAACGGTGTCACAAGAGCATTCTGGGCAATTACTGACAATTTTTAAGAGAGTATTTTTCTTTCCCTGTAATCTTACATAATGCCTTTCATATGCAATACCTTGAGCATATGCAGTATGCAAAACACTCTACCAACTGTATACAGACAGAAATCATTTTGCCATTAAGCACAGCCATGGCCAGGGTTGCAGAATGGTGACCAGATGGTCTGAGCACAGCACAGGCTGCAAGACTAAAGAGCAGGGAAACAATTTTAGTTGGGGCAAGCCCAGGCTCTTATGAAAAGCACCATGTGGTTCTTAATGTGCACGGAGTGAAGACAGGACCTCTGATTTTAAGATACTACCCCCCAAGATGTAAATTATCCAGAAAGGCATCCTTCATGCCATGAAGTTTCAGCCCATCACTCACATATATTATTTCAGTGCTCACAAGTTATATAGGGCATATTATAAATCTCCAGTTATCTCTGGCATGTGCACAGTTGACTTTTATTTTTGATGATGCTAATTTTTAATTTTTTTTTCCTAAGGGTGTCACTAAGGACATGGGGAAACAATTTAGGAGATTAAAAAAAAAAAAAAAAAAGAGGAAAGATTTGAGCCAAATGCTTTCTTACAGGAAACATTTATTTGCACTTGAGTGTCTCATCTAACAAAGTTCCCCCATATTTTCCCACAACAGACAGGAACTTGTCTGCATTAGCATTTTAAGAAATGAATCCTAAAGACCAGCAAGTGTCAATATGCTGTCACAAGTGGGATTGATGGCTCTTAACAGAGCTCTTCTCACATGAGTGCAAATGACTGTCTTACAGTTCATCACAGACATTTTGGTCAACACAAACTTTTCGTATGTTCACATGCCGTTTAAAATCCTTATGAAAGCAAAATGGAGGGGCTGGTCCTGTCCCACCACAATTACTGGCAAAATTTCTCTTTGCCTGATAGAGAGAAAATGAGAACCTAATTACGAGCAAATGGAATATTGTAATTTTCTGCAACCTGATCTTACAGATCACATCACAAATAGCTTAAAAGGTGAGCTAGAGGGAATTTATAGAGAATAACAAATTTAAAAAATAATTCAGACACTCTACGTGATCTGGACTGGATGTGTGCTGGGCAAAAAGAGCTGGGTTTGATCTGAATATTTAGCACTGCAAACATCTGCTAGCCTTATTACAAAATTGCACTTTGGTTGTCATAATTAGCAACCACATGATGCTGTTCTACACATGATATTCACAAAATCAGAAAAAGATGCGATAGTGGAGGCACTCAATGAATGTAATTTCTGGATGTTATATACTACTAGCGTGTGACTCTTTTAGCTTTCCCCTCCTCTCCTGACACAGAGGGATCCCATTTTCTTTCTTTTTTTTTTAAGAAAGATATTTTAACCAAAGTGACAGCTTAGTTACAGATTTTCTTTTAGTGCAGATTGCCACTGGTAACGTCACCAGCTTGAACATGAGTAGTGCTGTTTCATGATGACTGAAGGAAATCTGAAAGTCTCTCCCACTCTCAAGTTTAAGAAGACAAATCCAGACATGCAGCAAAGATGAAAACAACAGAGTTCCACTAACAGTGTAAAGCTGCAAGCTTCAGTGTAGCACTGGCTATGCTTGCCCGTGGAACAGAAGTCTCCAGGATTAGAGTCACAGGCAGTAACTTAATTCAGATAATTAACCATCCATAAACCTCCCAACAAGAACATGCGCTAAGTCAACAACAGAGCTCAGGGGTACTGCAGCCTGCCAGAAGTGGGGGAGAACAGGAGGGTAAAGAAGAAACAGAATTTTTTTGGTTTCAGATATGCTCCTGTCAGGACAGGGTAAACCCAGGAATGCCAGGCATCTTTTGTGAAAAACAAAGTAACAACAAAGACCTATTAATATTGTCTCCCAACACTTCCCTCCTGCAACCACACTCAATAAACCAACCTTTTCAGACCAAAAACACTACAAACCAAAGAAACTTCTGACAGCTATTGGGTTTTGGATGCCCCTTTTCCCAAGACATCACCACCTTCCCAGCTAAACCAGCCATGAAAAAGAAAAGTTCACAAGACACCAATACATTAGTTTTTCAACATAAGTCTGGATGTGGTAGACCTTCACCGCTTCCCCACTCTTGGATTCTACAGGTGCCATTTCCACCAGCCCTGGAGACCTTCTGGCATCAGATCTAACTTCTCCCCAGCCCCTCCAGCCCCAGGGAAGGACTGGGTCTTCAGGGCAAGTAGAGGCTTGGCAATAAAAGGAGGGGTTTGCTGTCCAGATGTTTCACTTTGTGGCTGGCAAATACCCTAATGATGCATGGGCTTCATTTGATTCAGCTCCCAAACATGGCACCTAAGCTGTGGAGAGCAACAGTGTCACAGTCGTTGCATTTGGCCTGGCTTGGTCTCAGTCACTGATGTCACACCTAATGCTACCCTCTGTTTCCCTGGTTTCCTTTGTTGCAAGGTATTCACATGCTTCCCTCTTCCTATTCATTCCTTGCTTTCACTTCTCACTTTCTTCCTTTCTCTTTCCTTCTGCTCCCCTCTTTCACTCTTTGCCCAGTTTCTCTTTTTTCCTCCTGTTATACTCTTTCCTCTTCCACCTTCTCATGACCACTTTCTTTTTTCTGAGTCAAAAAACTAATGCAAAAATCTGACAGAAAAACCGAACAGGTAAGCTATTTACACTGATCTTGCAAAGACAACACGTCTGGCAAGAGAATTCACATCCCTGAATTCCAAAATGTACCAAGTGGGAGATAGTTTGGGGAAAGCATCCCTGTACGACGCTCTTGTTCTTACATTCCTTCCAGATGTTGTGGGTCCCCATAGCAGATGAGACACTGGGTTAATTTTTAGTTTTGAACCCGTATGGCTTTTCTTATGTTCTTTTTTGAACCCAGGAATCAGATATTAACCTCTTTATAGTGGGAAAGCTCTCTGTAGTGAACCATATGAAATTGAGATGAGTGTTGTCCCTGAGGAATCATCCACACCATCTGTTGGAGACAGGATTATGTTTCCTTAAACCCAACCTTTGCAGATGTGTCTCCTACAGCAGTGATTCCACAGTTACTGAATATTCTGCTCCAGTGCTTAACTGTTTTTGATATGAGGAAGTTCTGTAATATCTCATCTAAATCTCCTTTACTGCATATTAAGCTGATTATTTCTATTCCTTCCCTTAACAGATATGGACTAAAATCTCATTGCCCTCTCCTTTCTACTAACCTTGCAGAGAGCAGAAGACTGTCACCACTCTCTTGCTAGCTTAAAAGAATCACATACTATCAACTCTTCTGGTAATTTCATCCCAATATTATAGAAAACTTAAATCTTCTTCTCTCCAGAGCAAGCTGTGCTCTTTTTGCCTCTGTAAGAGGCAATAGGGCAGGCTCTGAATTGTCTGAGAGAAAATGGCGGAGTCCATAAAGCAGGCAGGGTGCCCAGAGAAGATTTATGGCCAAGGCACTCAAGAGCTGTGTTGTCTGAGTGTTTCTCTTGGAAAGCTCTGCTCTCGGGGGCGCAGCCAGCCCTTACCCCTGCCCCACTGGCAGCAGGGCTGCGGTATCGCTGCCGTTTCTCCGGCAGGGTATGGATGGGTAATTAGCCTTTCTCAGGAGTGGTGCTGGAGACTACCAGAGGCAGAAGGGAAAACAAACATAAAATAAAATTCAGGCAAGAGGGTAATATTTCCATCATCAAAGCTGACTTACTGCACTGCGAATCCTTTGAGCAGCAGAAACCTGATGTGCAAACCCTGCTGAAAGAGAAATCTTTGTATGAGCCTTTCTCATAGGATAATTTTAGACTTTGGCACTTCTTTTCACAAGGACAATTTTAAATCTGGAATTTTTAACAGACATCCAAGGCCATTAGGTCATGGAATATGACTTCTGAAATGGAGGCCAATGAATTTCACCTACATACCTCTGCAAACATATTTGGAGGGAAAAGTTTGTTCACAAGTGGGAGTTTTTATAGGAAAAATTATATGCTTGGAAGGACAGGCAGGACACCAGGAAACACAACTCCTTGAACTCCTGGACTCTGAAACCAATAGAAGAGTGCTCAGAAAGCCATGTGCCCTTCCATCCGTATCTCAGTTGTACTATCCTCCTGGACAAAGTCACCAGTACTCACTTCTCCAAGCTAGACCTAGGCAGATCTCTCTGGGACCTTCCAACAAACAGAAACTCCTCAGACCTGGTGCCTAGTGTTGCTGGGTGGGCACTGGAGCATATTTCCTGGTTTTGCATGGAGGCAGGGAGGATTTCGCTACAAAGGAAAGCTGACAAGAACAGAGGAAGAAGACTGTGATAAAGCTGACATGTCCCTTTGATACATTTATTAAGAATCTCTGCTTCTCCTCTCTCCTAAACAAGGACTGAAAATGCTTGGTTTTATTTTTCTCATGAAAATTCACACCAAGATATTTACTCTGGGAGAAGACAGAATGAGAGAAGGAAAGAGGAGACCCTGAATGTATTTTGGATGCTCCAGCATATTTAGATTTGAAGAGTTTTCTCTCTTCTTTACAACTAAACTAAGCTTCTTGTGCCTTTTCTGTTCAGCTTCCCAAGCGAACAACATAGGAATTGCAACAGCTCTAGTGCTGCTGCTTGGGAAGGAGATGTCAACTGAAGAGCTGGTTTTCTTTTATTAACTCCCATTTTTAAAGGGCATTTATTTTTCAAGGCGTTTGAAGTGCCAGTGAGGCCAGGGACAGTGCCAATAGAGAGGCAGAGTATCTAAGCATAAACACTCAAATGATGGAAAGCTGCATATACTTTCTATGCATTTCTGTACCTTCCCACTTCTCTCCACAGTTTCCGTATTTCTGGTGAGAGGTCTCTCACAACTCTCCTCCTTCACCACTCTGTTTCCCATGTCCCTTTCCCTTGTCTGAAGCTCTCTTTGGAGACCATCAGCTTTGTGGCTCCTTTCTGAGATGCTTTGATTTTTGACCATTGGTAACACTGCCTGGGAAGCTAAAGGGGAGCTGGGGGTGGAGTAGGAAAGAGGGACTGATCTACACAGCTGTGCAGTCCATCCAGAAGATACTGGCTTGGTAACTCATCACTGAAGTCTTTCAGTGAAAATCACTGCATAGTATCAAAGTGTAAATTCCTGCCAAGCATCAAAGAAATTATTGGCCATAGCAACACACACGAGTGAGTATTTTTATGCTTGAATAGTGATGCTTCTGAAGGGCTAAATAAATGTTCAAGTATAATCACAGCTCATGCATGTGTTGATGAAAAAGAAGATATCACAAAACTCAAAACAAACCAGCAGAACAATAAAACCCAACAAAACCCTCAGTTCTGCCTCCCTCCCCGCAAGGTTAAAATCTCTTCAAATCAAGAGAGACCGCACGGGCAGACAACTATGGGAGGCTTTACATTGATGTTTTCTTTCTTTGAAAAGGCTTTAAATGCTTTTCTCATGTTTTTACAAAAGCTTTTACATTTTCCAGGGGTTCTCTTTCTCTCTGAATGCCACTGCTAGCAAAGGAAAGGAAATTCTTCATGTCCTTTTGTTGAAATTACGTCAAGGGCTTCATGAGAAAATTCCACGTGCATGGAGCTCTGCATGGGCTCCTATAGATGGCAGGGAGGGAAAATCAATCCCAGCCAAGGAAACTAACAGATGTTTCATTCATGGCTTTATCAAGAAAGTGATATTAATCAATAATGAGATCCATTCTTTACCCCCCACAGCTGATTGCCTGGCTCAGTTGGGCAGAATCCAAGGGGATTCTGCCGCTCATGCAAGTGGGCATGAAACTGGTCCCAAAGTTGCAGCCATACAAGCCAGGCATGCTTCTTACCAGCCTGTGCTGATGAAAGGCATCCAGCCTTAACATAGACATCCACAACTGGTTAGACTGGTGATTATTACGTTTAGCATCACAGCTGGTTTAAAGAGAGCTCACCACTAACCAGTACTCAGTGCTTCAATGTCCATCCCCAATATGTGTTTTTCATGATTATCAAGTTATTAGGGGCCATGGCCTGCAGAAGACATTCCCCGGAAGTTGCATGGACCCATCCAAAACTCGTTTTACATCTCAGCCGAAGTTGGTGAAAGCAGAGAGAGAATATGTGTGGAAAAAAAGTCAGTAGTTGGGAAATGGAAGGGAAGGATTAAATGAGAAGCTCTGGCAGGATGTAGCCATGGGGAGCTAATTCACCATCAGCAGATCAACTTGAGTGAGGACTAAGTTTAAAGGGTCAGAGACTAGCAGACAGCTGGCACTCAGCTGGTGATGCTGCTGTGGGTGTGCTCCTCCAGCGTAGGTTATAAACAACACCAGGATACATTCTGGATTTTTTATTATTATTATTGTTTTTTGAAGTGACTTGTACAGGAAATTTTTCCTCATCACATGTAAAAGCTGTTCCAATTCCCTGAAGTAAGAGACTTGGCAAGTCAATTACAGGGAAAGTAGAATTGCTGAAGCATATGAACGAATTTTAACAACATGCAATTGTAACTTTTATTGCCAACAGTAGATGCACATTGGAATTTGAGGGGGGGAGAAACCGTGATGAAGTGGCAAAATGCAGTTGTTTTTCTTTATCTCCAGAGAATGCTGTGGTTTCATTTGCAAATGAATCATTTTGTTGTGATTTATTCACTTTGTAAATGGATCTGATTTATTTTCCCAGGGGATTTGAGAGATTTTTTTTTAGTAAAGCAAGTTATCGAGCTGGCTTACAACCAGAGGCAACATAATTGCACCAAAATGTTTGAAGAAGATCAAGTTAGGGTGTCACCTGCCAGAACATTTTGGCAGCAAAACAGAATAAAATACAAGAATACAAGAATACATAAACAAAAAAGCAAACAACCCCCAAACCAGCTGATATATATATATATACACATATATATATATGTAAAAACAAGCAAGAAAAAGAGAAAAATTCGATTTAGACAAACCAAACACAGACCCACCAGTTGTTAAAAGAGCCTTTAAAGGAATACCCTCCCTTGGAGCACTGTTGCAGGGCACTGTAATATCAACTTTGACAGAGCAATTAAATTGTTTAATAATCAAACCTGGATCTCATTTATACGTCACATGAACATTGTAAAACAGAACGTATGGAAAGCATGCTGTACAATAAGATGTGGTTATTTAATATCACAAGTTTGCTGGTAATTAGATAGTTGATATCACAGGAAAAAATGTTAACACCTATCAAAGAGAATATATACAGCCAGCAGATCTGCCAGCTTCAATAGTTTTCTTACCCTCTCAGTCTTTATGCTTTTTAACTTTCCATCCCACTGAGAACATGGAAGTTGTTCCAAATCCTGATCTCAAGACCTAGTGGAAAGATGCTCCAATTAGCACAGGAACTCCTGTACCTGGCTGCAGAAGAAAGCTTTCCAAAGATGTAATGGTTATACTTAAAACTATGTACAGAATCTATCATTTTGGTAACAGTTTAAAACTAGAGGTGGGCCTGCTCTGGACATAAACAGGAGTTTCTCAGGAGTTTCCATCATCCTGCTTCCCTTCTTACACTTGTGGCAAATGAACTGAATACTGAGGGTTTTCAGCATCACTGCCATAAGAAAGATGCAAAGTTTTGCCATCTATTCTCTGCCCAGGAAGTACTCCCTTCAAGACATCCACCACACCAGATGAAACCCATGCAGCCAGACACAACTCTACAAACCATCTCCCATTATCAGAAACATTTTTGTTATGAAGCGGCTTTCATTCTCAGCACAGAAGAATGGACCAATGCTTGATTTTCTGCCACAGAAGAACTAATTTGGATAATGTGGCCACATCTCTTGGCAGGAGAGGTCTCAAAGTTTATTTTAGCAGAGAGTGGAACACCTCCCACTTAGAAAGTTAGTGTTCCTGCAGCAGGTTGGAAAGAGTTTACAATAGGCTTTGATGCCTTTGCTCAGCCACATTTCCTCTTCCAGGATTTGTTGGGAAGAGGGGGAGGGAGAAAAGAGTATAGGTTCCAAACCCTTTACTATCTCTTCTGAGCTTGTTGTCTTTTGTAAGCCACAAAGAACAGATTTTCTTTTGTAAATCCTTAGTAATTAAATGAGTACTTCACTGGCTATATTCTTCAATGGTTTTGTTTCCTAGGTTTTGCCTTTGACAGTCATATTTTGCAAAGGCTGCTGAGATGACTAGGCACCTTACCCTACTTAACGCTAAACCAATTGATGCCCGTGCACACTGCATGAAGGAGGAAAAGTTTCATTAATGGCACTTCATTAAAGAACTGTGCTGGAAAGCCCTAAAAGTGACCGAACCAACCAAAATCCAGAGCGAGCTGTCTATTAGGAAAGCAACAAAGACAGTTTCGGAAACTGAACTCTGGCTCCACTGCAGCGGATTAGGAAGAGTGATGGGATTAGTGTTTAATGACCTGGGGCAAGAGACAAAGGGAATTTCGACAAAGAGGCTTAGATATGGAAGAATTAACACTCTCTATCCCAGCCATGCCTCTGATGACTTCCAGCATTCTTTCCTGGCTCTGCTGAAGTCTGGGGAGGGGAAAAAAAAAACAAAACTAGTGGGGCTTTAATACTTCCTTATCCTTTTCTTATCACAGTTCTTTCTCTTTTAAAAGAAAGAAAAGATCTTTTAATTTTTCTTAATCAATGCAATAAGCAAAGTTGCTAAGGGCTTGTGCCTCAACCCACTGCAGATAATCTATCCCTAGCCACATATTTACGAGTGATACTTGTGGAGGTTACAGACCTCTCTCCTTCTATATATATTTTATACATCCCCATATTTATATATGCACATAAATATACCTATGCAGATAAAGCAGATAGTTTCAAAATTACTTAGCACAGTCTTTGCCTGCAATTGCATGGACTTGAGAAATACTCCTTGGTTTGAGTTTGTCTTGCATAATGGGGAGCAGGGTGAAACAGGCAGGCATTTCCTCATAGAGTTAACCACAGGCTTTCCCAAAATGACATGATTCAGGGCAGGACATGCATCAATGATTGGTAGAGTCCAGGAGCCTGACTTTGCATACTGAAGGTGTAACTGCACTGAAGGAACTCTTGATTAACCTCCACATAAGGGACAGAGAATGCAGACTAAGCAAGAATTATTTAGCAGGGAACACCTCTTGAAGCTAAAACCAATTAATTAAATAAAAAATCCCAGTAACGAAGCTGATACCTCTCAACTATGGTACTGAGACATTAATATATTTGAGCCCTGAGCAGCACTCCCGTCTCTGACCCTTTGGGCACTAGTGTCAAGGAGACGCTGCTTAAATAAATACACTGCAAGCACCAAACACCCATGAGGAATGAGCTTAGGGGGACCTCTCCTGAGAAGTAATGTGCTCCAGGAGCCTTCCCAGCCTGCTGAGCCAAGGCAAGCACCTGCACTTCTCTAAACCATGGCCCTTTATAGCTGCTGGACTGTGTTTCACAGAGGGAGAACCATCCTACAACTGTGCAAAATTTCCCTGCACTGTAAACCAACTCAACATGTAGTTGCTTTTCTAATTTAATTTTTTTTCTAAACCTACCCAAAGTACTCACAGAAAAGCTAGGTATTCATTTCACATGTTAGCCAATATGAAATGCTCCCAGAGCAGCTTTAGACTCCAAGGTATTATTTAACCAGTGTGGTTTAGTAGGACAATGGCAGCCCCCTGCCGTAATCCATTCAGGGGCAATACCATCAGTCAGTGTGAAATTAAATACATTACAGGGTAAGAGCTTAATGCGTTTTATAGGCAGTTGTTCATCCACATCAAACTTTAGCTTTTAAAATCCTAACATTTGATCCCACAACAGGAACCATGGCTCGAGAATGAGATTGGCACATTTGCACTGCCAGCAGGGCAGGAAAAGCAGAGCATAGTATTTAGTGGGAAATGCAATTGCCGGAGAGGGGAAAATTCTTGGATTGAGAGAGCTCTGCAGAGCCACATCACTTGTAATACATACACAGGACTGGAAAGAGTAAGTACAAACCCAGCTCTGTCTGGCTATGGGTCATTAGAATCAGTATTTCCTACCACTGTGTATATGGGTTTCACTTGTATAGTAGTAACAACAACAACAATAATAACTAAGAGAGTAGTTTTTTTAATTCATCCATACAGATTCTAGTTCTAAAAACATACCCAGATATGGAAAGACGGTAAATACAAGGGCTAGATGTTTATGGGTTTTTAGAAACGTGTATCCTACCACTGTGCATGTTGATTTTATATACCTATACATATTATAAAAATAGTAACAGGGTTTTTCTTTAAATTAATGCATATATGTTTTGGTTCTATAAAGTGTTATAAACACAATCCTTAAGTCCCCATGGATTTTGGTGGGACTGTTTGCTTAAGCATGGGGGATTCCCACACTGGAGCCCACAGACTCACGGTTTTTTGCTGGCTAAGTGCTCTTCCTTGACCCAGCTGCCAGGTCTTGAATGGAACCTGTGCCCATCCATGCTCTAAAACCCAAATGCTCTGGCTTCCCTTTGCCACAGAAACATCCTACCTGCAAAAATAGTTTGCAAGAGAGAGATACAGAAAACACCAAACAGAGGGGCCTGTTATATTCTGCTCTCGGTTACACTTGCTTAATGCAGGAGTAAATTCCATTTGTTTCAGCCGAGTTACTCCGGATATAAATAGGGGTAAGTGAGATCAGAGCTAGGTCCTTAGAGAGCCCTCTGCCTTCTGTGATGCTGCTTCTTAAAATGGAGCACTGATAAGCCCCAGTGGTAAAAAAATTATTATTTAAAATATCTTCAGAGCTATCTGTTGCCCAAAATGGCTTTTAACTGTTGAAAGAACATCAAACATTTAAAAACGCATAATCTGCTCTCAGCACCGGCACACAGTGCCAGGAATATTCGTCAGCCTTATGTTTTTGGATCATATGTCACAGCAGATTATCTGACACTCCATGAACATTGCCTGCTTCCTCCAGTTGTGGCTACAAAACTTGTTCTCAGGCATGTCACTGGATGCTACAAGCACCATGAAGTGGACGCTGCCTTCACAGAAAGGCTATTGTATCTCCCCAGCCGACCAGCAAAACTACCCCTTATATCCTGATGATGCCTTCCTCCTTTGAACAGAAAAACCCAAGAGCAACTTTGCTGAGTTTTCTTTAGTGATGAACATTTGGATAACTTTAAAATGTTCCAGGGCTCCAGATGCTATTGATCTAGTGGTGTGAGCTGAGAGTCATAAACTCCACACCTAAAGAAAGGCTTTATTGCCTGGGGTGAGTGGGTGGGGAACTCCTTAGGCTCCAAGGGGGTCAGTGAAACTACAGGCAAGCACTGCAGCTGACTCTGAAGACAATGGGGGAAGCAAAAAAAAGGAAGGATGCAGGGAAATCAAAAGAAGAACTGAATTTATTTGCAGATCCATGTTTTCTAGCTAAATTTAGCTAAAAGAAAGAAAAGTCCGGGATCCTCCTTTGCACAACATTTCAGCTACTCAGAAATATTTTAATTCACAAAAAGAAGTCCTATTTATTTTTAGTGCCCCCTCCTGATGCCAAGATTAGTCTTTAAAAATACAGTCCTTTGGTCTCTACCTTTCCTTTCAATTGTGCCTTATGTGCTTTCTTGGGACAAGTGGGAATCATGTGGAAGAGACGAGGAGGAAAACCTCTTTGCCACATAGGCACCTGCCCTTTCTCTTGCATGTTTCCTCCTCTCTTTCCATTCTTCCCTGCCCTTCACTCTGCACACTCATTAAACCACCTAAGGCTCAGTCCATTCCCAGCCTCAAAGCTCTGGAGGTATGGGAAACTCATATATCCTATATACTCTTCCTGAAGACACCCTCCTTCTCCAATGCCCAGCAGCTACTTCCACACATGCCTTGCACTCCTTGTCCATGCACTGGGCAGCCCAGATTCAAAGGCTTTGAATTTCCTTCATTTCTTCCCGTCTCCTTTCCTGAACTGGGAAATTGTAAGACCAAACGTGCCCCAAAGTGCCACCAGTTGCCCTTGCTTACATTCTCTCCCCTGTGCATGTTCTCAAAGATGATGCCACAAAACACAATGGCAATTCCAGCTTGTGGAAAGCTCCTGGGAAGGCAGCAGTGGACCAACCAGGACATGGAAAGCCCTACTACAAGAGTACCCAAACCTCCTGACCCTGTGCATCATTTACCCTGCTGCCAAGAAGAGCCAAAGGGAATGGTTGCTCCTTGAACGGCTCATGGCCAACAAAATCCAGTTGTTATTTTGGGTCATCTGCTCAGCTGTAGAGCAGGGTGACTGAGAGACCCCATATGGGCACCTCCAGCCACCATGGCAGGATTGGTTCTCCCAGCAGCTCTTGGGCAAGCCCAGCTCCAGCTGAGACACAGGTCTGACAAGAGGCTAAGAGCCAACCCCTTGGCCAGCCCTCCTTTGCTTCATGGCAGGGAAGAAGCCACGTCCTGACCCTGTATGTCTATTTTCCAGGATGTGTGACTAAACTCTTAAATTTTCTTCCCTTAAAGTACATTTTTCCAACCACCAAGAAGTCCAGGTTTGGTGTCTGGAATCCCAACAGGCTGGATCAGCACTGACCACTGGTCATTAGCAGAACCAGAGGCTCAGAGTCACTAGTTGTCAAGACTTTGGAAAGGCAGCGTGTTTGCAATTTTTTTGAAATGTGATAATTAAATTTTTTTTAAAAAATCAGAAAGAACAGCTGACATATTCTAAGGTAACCACATACTTTTTTCTCTGCAAGCAGGGAAAAAAGCTCCCTCAGAATTATTTGATAACAAAACCTTCATATATGGAACATACTTATTGGGAAAAAAAGAGCCACCAAAAATCAATTGTCTTTTGTCTCTAATATCTGAAATGACTGATCATCCAGCAGAATTGCTAATGCAAAAGAAACCTGAAAATGCCAGTCAAAGATGGCTTTTTTCAGCTGCAGGTTCCAACACTGAGAAATTTCTGGGAGGAGGGAAATGGCCTCAGGCTCTTGCACCAATTCTCCTGCCTCCCACCCTAAATTGCCATCCCACTCTTAACCTTGCCCCCTCAGCATTTCTGGGTGGGTCCTGAAAACACACACATACTTCTTTGCCACTCCTTGTCTCAGCTGAAACCCGCTGCTGTCTCACCCCAACCATGACCTCACCCCAACACACAGGTGCACCTCGGGGCTTTTTGGGAAAACCTATATTTCTCACAAAACAGGTGTCTGTGCCTGCAGAGGGGTAAGTGGAAATGCACCACGGAGTGATCTCTGTTTTCCAGACGCAGCACCATGAGTTGTTCTCTACAGTTTTACTTGCTGATATCCTGACAGCATCTTTTCAATGAATAGGACTATTCAGAGCTCTCCAGTAGCTGCTTTCAAGTCATCAGAGAGCAAATCCTCTCCAACCCCAAGCCACCCTCATTCCCAATAAGTTTCGGTACTTTTGGGTTTGGATGCAAGCCTCAAAGCATAATCCAGAGAGTAAGAAACAAGAAGACAAATAGAACAAACACAGCTTTTTTATCACTGTGATGCTGGGGACTGCAGCTCCTGATTTGAGACCCTGATGCATAATATACCTTACATACACTTTACCCTGGGATTGTGTCAGTAGCACGAGGTTTCTGCCTGACGTGGTGTAGAGGGGACCAGACTCATGTCTGTTAAGTGAAGAAACAACAAAACTATTCCAGCTTTCCAGTGGTGAAACTGAGAAGGTGATGCAGCCTGGAATTAAACCTAGCAAAAATCCACAATGCTTGGTTTTCTTAGACATAGAGAATAGAATAGGTGATGCGACCCCAATTCTACATGCTTTGCCTCCTTAAAAAAACACCAAAAAACACCACCCCCCCACCCCCAAAAACCCAACCCCCAAAAAATCCCAAAAAATCAAAACAAACCAACCGAACGAAAGAGAGAAAAATCCTTTGTGGTTTCTCCATCAACAGGTAGTAGTAGAAAGCTGACCTGCTTTCAAGATGTTTCTGGTCAAATTTTTGATATCTTCTTAAATCTGGAAATCCCAGCTATGGGACAAAAAACTCACACCTCTGAAACTTCTTCTGTCCTTCACTTCTCTCTAGCCGAAGAATTATCTGGTTTCACGAAACTGAAACAAAGTTCATAACCTGTCTCCATGACTGTCCTGTCTGGATATGTTCTTTACATGAGGCTGCTTTCAAAAAATGGATAATATACCAGCGGGCCAATACATTGGACTGGTGAAATAAATGGATACCTTAAAAACAAATGTGAGGGACTTTTGTCTATAAGAACCATACAAATACAGAATTCTGTGAAAAGAAAAACTGAAGTGTTACCCACTACCCCTGCAAACACAGCAGTTTCAATGTGTAAATATCTTTGGCTTTCCTACAGTTTCCAGAGGAAGAATATTGTTCTCTGGGACAGACAGAAAGCTCCAAGGCCAAACAAATGATGCTAAAGCCTCTTAACAATAAATATGCACTTGCTGTCCTTTATGGAGCCCTTTGAATGCTTCAGCTACATTTAAACATCTCCTCCTCATCCCCTCCATGTTTCCCCCACTTATTTCAGTTGACAGATGCTCAATCTCCCAGCAGCCGGCTGAAATGCCAAACAAGGTTCCCTCTTCCTAGAAATGCTTATCTGCAGAGAACAAAGCAGCATCTTGTCAGTCACATTTGGCGATGCCTTGAGGTGCTCTCTTAAGCAAGAAATCACCAAATACCAGTGGCTCTCTTGGTTCAGGGCATTACCCTCTGTTACTGTACTTGTCTTTCCCCACCATAAAATATTTGTTGGCAAGAGTGTGAGCACCTACGCTCACATGGAAGGCAGACTCATACACCATGAGGAAGGTTTTTTCCCCCCCTCCCCTTTATGAATTGCTGTCTTTGATCCATTTTTCATATGTTTCCCCATGCAAGTGCACAAAGACAAATATTCATTGTAATATTTATGAACGCAGCCTGATAGTTACTATGGTTTCAAAGAAAACAGGAAAAATGGATACAAAACTGGATGCGCTTCACGTCAGGCAGCTATAGGTATGACACATGTTATAAATACTGTTCAAACTGACTCACTTCTTTCGATGAGGTAAGTGTTGACGTTAGACAATTTGGTGGGGAGCATTTATTTCTGCATTTATTAAAATGTCAGTAACAGCAGGAGTAACACCTCCTAAAAGGCTTGCAGGTGCTTGTCTTCAAAAATGCAACATTTGAAGAGGATGAAAAGGCACAAACTACATTGAAAATGATTCACCAGTGGCTGGAAGAGATTAGATATGTTTGGGTGTTTAATTAATGCATGTGATGCACAATTGACATTGCTCAAATCCAGGGGACTGCCCAAACTGCTAAATTTCAGCATGTCCAAAATGCTCTGCAGAATCAAAGCAGAAAAGAAGGATTTGTGCAGATCTTGATGTGTTGCCAAAACAAAACATTTAATTTATTCAAGGGCCATGTTTTCGACATACCCAAATGCAGGTGAGCACTACCTCTGAAATGTAAAGTACTCAAGTGAAAAGGAAAGCAATGAAAAATATATCAGTAAAAATGCATTCAATATGTAAAAATAGCTCTGCAGAGGTCAGGGCATTAAGCGGTGGAGGCAATGTCTAGTGGCTACAGATGAAGCATTGGGCTGAGGATGGTACCACAGCACCAAGATTTTTTCATTTTCTCTCTCTGAGATCCTTTCAGGAGACTACTTGCATCCCCCTTTGCTCAGTTCTCCAAAGAAATTGGTAAGGCCAGAGTAAGATGTTGGCTTGTTCACATCAGAAGGAAATATAAACTGAGGCCAAGGAAACCACAACATCTGGAACGTGAGAAAAGGATTTACTGTTAAGGGCTTAATGAACTCTGAAAATAAAGTTCTCAACTTCGCTAATTTGTTTGGGCTTCGAAGAGGAATAAAACATGAAGCTGGAAGAAGGTTTTATGGCTCTCCCAAAGAAATAAGAACTACATCTGTGCTAAAATTAGCAAAACCCAATGACAGTAGGGAGTGTGTCACTATTATTTAGCTGATGCTAGGAAAAAAGGCTACATTGTAACTGGTGGCTGTTTCTGTGCAAATTGTTGTGGGAAAAGAGGAGTTATGGGCTCTTTGGCTTTGCAGCTGAGGGAAAGACAGTATTCCTGAGCTGGTGGGGGATGGGTGGAGATATGCAGGTTCTTGCAGGTAATAAGGATCTGCCTGATGCCAATCACTCAGTGTTGGATGGGCGGAAGGATGCATCTGTCCTCTCATTTTAGTTTGAATTAGGAATGTGTATGGCAATAGCACTTTGATTCAAACCGTGAGCTGTTTTCATGGTGTGCAAAACAGAGATCCATTCAGATGAAACGAAAGCTGGAAGATATATATTTAATGCATTCCAGGCACTACACCAGGCACTCAGTCCATGGGAACCAGATGAGAGCTAATCCCAGGGAAACCCTTCCACAGTGCATGCACAGGGAAGGTGGCAGATCCTCAGCACTGACTGTCTTGCTCTATACATTCACTGCGACTTTGCTGCCCTGTGTGCTAAAGCAAACAATAGCAAAGCATAGCCATTTGAGAAGCTGACCTCATCTATTTCTTGGGCTATTTCTATGCAGCACCTCATACCTTCAGGCATCAGTTCTTTCCTTCATTCCCTCAAAGAACAGCATTATTCCCCTCTGATGCCAGGGATAAGAAACTGGGTGAGGACACAGATATAGATTGTTCCCAGGGAACTTTTACTGCAGTGATGTGTCCAATAAACAAGAAGTAAAAAACCCATTTGAGATTTTACATCTCACTCCCACAGAGTAGCGAATGCGCTTGTCTTGATACTGTGAACATGAAGAGCAAAATCTTCTCTTGCAAAAATGCCACAGATTTGATCCCAAGTCTCCTCACTATGCTAATCAGATCCAATTCTAGTGTTTGGTCTCCAGGATCAGGATCTAATTAGGACTGACACATGCTTCCCTGCTTGCAGCAAGGGGCCATCTCCTGCCAAATAACTGAAGCTGTAATAACTATAGTGGTCCAGGCCGGCAGGTTAGTGGAGGGAGAGCACATGGAGCAGCAACTGCGTGATTTCCCCGACACAGTACTTTGACACGATTTTGGTGGCATTTATGATGCTTTTACCCTTAACCATCAATACAGCTGAGGTTTGTTCACCACACGGATCTGCAGGCTGCAAATTGGATGTAAAAAGGGGAGTCGATACGTAACACAACATAATTCTCATTCTGTTCCTATCTGGGAGATACTGGTTTTCCTGTAAGTAGCAAGTGCCTTTAGGCTTGGGCTACTTTTGGCTGAGCAGTGGAAGACAATCCTGAGCAAGGAGAGAAACAGCAGCTGTTCTCCATGGCATGGAGAACATTGAAGGATTTTCACCAAAATCATGGTTTTGCAGACTGGAGTGAGTAACAATGGGAGAATAACAGTGTTTGGAGCAGTATTTTCCAGCAAACAGACTGCTTCTGCCCTGCACATACGTCTGCACCACTGATGTCAGCTCACATACTGCTGGCTCAGCCATTAAAAGCTATGCATTTGTGTAGACACATTTCCCCCGGTGTTTGTATGCACATGTGCTCAGCTTCTGGTGGGACAGAGTGCTCTGCTCTCCCTCTGGAAAATCACAGCAGGTATTGGCTTCATGAGACAGCACCCGCGGACACTGATTTCCCCACTCCCTCAGTTTGCTTCTGACCTTCAAGTGCAATGTACTAAACAATGACCCCTTACAAAAACCTCAACATGACATTTCAGTCTGTCTCGGATTTGGAGACAAAACTTCAGGAGGAAATACTCTGGGATGAGTGTCTCCTCTGAAGGGAAAAAGGCCTCCCCTTTTCCTCCACCAATAAAAGAAGTGGGTCACAGCAAGTGAAAATGGAAAAAACAAACTGTTTATTAACACCAAACAAAACATGGTAGAACAGGGGAAAAAAACCCTCAAAATACAGCAAATTCCTGGAGAAGGAACAGACACGTGGGCTCGGACCAGCGGGGCCACCCTGCCTGCCCGCCGGGGCCACCCGAGGCTCCTCGGACCAGTGGAGGAGGGAAGGGAGGCAGTGAGGCAAGGGAAGAGAAAATGAACAAGAAAAACCAACAGAACCTTTTTCCAGCTAGCCAGAACACAACAGAAACCAAAAAAGCAGCCCAGCGCTCCTGGCACACTCCCTCCCGAGCCGAACCATTGGGCCGAACCGTTCAACTGCCCCCTCGGTGCCGTGGCTCCGGCCCTGGGTCCATCGTAAAGGCACAGCGTCCTTGGGCATTGAGCGGATGGTTAAGGAATAAAGCGGCTTCATAACGTCACCTCAGGACACAGCCCTTTCTACACGAGAAAAAACAAACATTTCCCTGTACCTCCATTGTGTTTTGAGCTTCCTCACTGCATGGAAAATATATAACAAAATAAAAGCACTAAACTAGAATATAAATATTACAGGCTTGTGTTCTTTGTGGTGCTCATTGAAGGTATTGGTGGGGTGCAGGTGTCTCACTATAGCTTCACCACCATAGATAGCAGTAAATGCCCTTTATCTCCTGCCCAAAAGGTACAATCTCGTAAGGACCTTTATTTTCTCTTTTCCAAATCACAAACTCAGTTACACAGCCTCCTCCCTGCAAGGATTTCTAAGGACATTACCAATATTAACAATTTATGGCTCAGGGCACCCCTGGGGACAAGCATTATTTCTACTTTCTCAAGGACAAAACACCTCAGAAATCCCACATGCCCAGGGCAGATACCAAAAACCTACATAAGGGACAAGAAATGAACTTGAACCTCTGGGCAGACAAACTGGTCAAGGTTATCATGCCCTTATGCAGCCTGGTGCAAAACGAGGACATCGTATCAAGAGCCCAACTACCCACCAGACAGTTCTACCAGTGGAGACACAAACCCACTACATGTCAGCAGCCATTCCCATAACTGACCATGCTGAGCCATAATATCACCTCAAAGAGAAGTATGGGGTGTGGGTTTCACTTACTTCCTTCTTTGAGGCTTCTGCCGTGGAAAGGATGCAGGC
Organism: Corvus hawaiiensis; assembly: GCF_020740725.1. Classification (NCBI taxonomy): domain Eukaryota; kingdom Metazoa; phylum Chordata; class Aves; order Passeriformes; family Corvidae; genus Corvus; species Corvus hawaiiensis. The sequence continues at coordinate 111,595,462 of NC_063215.1, read as the reverse complement.
AAGAGCTGATGGGGACAGCTGGTAGGTGGCATGTGGGATGAGGACAGTATGGGGACAAGGCAGCCTTAACTACAAGGAGCATCAAAAGCAATTTGACTCAGACCAGTCCAAGAACTTCCTATGACAGTAGGCAAAGAGGCAGGCTTTCCTCTTTTCCTCAAGTATTAATTGTAAAATAATGATTTCCTCAAGAAGCAATGTTAATTCTTTAACTTAACAGTACACTCACATCTGGTTGCACTAAATATTTCAGAGTGACTTTGGGGAAGAAGGAAAATCCCCAGCACCCAAACTTACATGAGTTTAAATACAACTAGTTTCAAACACATACTTATAAAATATTGTGTAGAGAAGATTGATTGAAGTGCTGATGAAAACATCATATTTGTGATACCAAGAAGGCTACTCAGAGCACTACATCTTGAAGCCATTCCCTTTTGCTCCTGCACTGATGGGGCACTGGGCTGAACAGAAGCAGGTTCCCCACCCTCCCCTCTCCTCCCCACTTAGAAAAAATGGCAAAAATTGACCATTAGCTGGGGATTAGCTCATACATTAAATACTGTTGTAAAATACTTTTATGGTGCTACTTCTAGTGGTTTTAAAAATTACTATTCAGGACATCGAAAGCTCAGGGTAAAAGATATATATGCACTTTTTTTTTTTTTTGTAACAGGAGCGTAATCTTTAAACTGAAGATTACAATTGATTGTAAGAAGGCAGAGCCTTGACCTTTACAGTGAAATTGTTCTTCTCTACCAAATACAAAATATCCTAAGTACAATCAACTCATAATAATTACCTAATCCTTATTATTTTGCTTTTAGAATATTTATTTAGGCTTGGGTTACTAAAATTTCAAATAAAATGGAGTCTGCTGTCATGGCTTTTTATCCAAATGACTCGTAGTCTCTTGTAAACAGTTCAGTGATCTGATTTCCATTGGGACATGAGTTGTAAAAGGCCAGGGATTTGCGATGGATTTACACGTATACTGTTTCAGTTAAGTTACCAAGGTCGACTTAACAGCCCTTTTCCTCAGAGTCTTAAATACATTTGCCACCCAGCCTTTTAGGCCATGCTCAAGGAAAAGGGTGATGCTATTTTAAAGGGTGCTTGAACTTCACTGGAAACTCCAATTTACATTCTTTTAATCAGCAGTAGAACGTATTTATTTATTTATTTTTATTTAGAATGAGCTTTGTGAAGTAGCTAGAAAACTAATTCTTGCACATGGGCATGACACAGGTTTCTTGGAGTTCTGAAAAGGTCATTCAGGCTTTGGAGTACAACAGAGGCCAACACTCAGAACTCAATTTTATCGCAGATATTAGCCTACCCTCTGAAGTCCAAGTCAGGAACAAAATATCAGATTACCAACCCATGCTAATAGAACTTTTTTAAAAGCAAAGGTCCTCCAGACTAAATACCAAACAAACAAACATTAGTCCCCTTTGATGGCTCACCACTTCTCAGTAAAGTTCAAATAGTCTGACTTGTGATTGTGCAGAAATGTACTGATAATGAAGGTAAATGAAATTTGTGGTTATTTCTGAGGGCTGAATGACTGGTCTGATTGTTTCATTCACTTGGCAAACAATTTCTTTTCTATACATTATTGTAGCCACAGATATAATTTCTCTAGCACTGTAGAAAGAATCAGATTAAAATATGATACAGAAGCAGCACTTACAGCACTTACCATGGGCTGATTAATATGTTTAAGCTGTTATCATGCCACCAGCTTAAAAGCATAAAGATACACCTTTCTACACTAGTCTATATATATTGATACTTCCCGTGTGCCAGGAAAACCTCTTTGATTAGCTACACTAAACCATTTCTTAAGTGGTAGGAATTTCTCAGGCCTGCACTTTCAATAATCAAGTAATAAATTCTGGGACTAATCATGAGCTGTGCTGTCTCTCCTAGGTGATGTGCAAGGAGATTCATCAAGAGTTTCTTCAACCAGAGGAAAACTAAAATGCCTTAAGTACTTAAAACTGCATCCTACAATTTGGAGCAAAATTTATTTCAGAGGTCAAACCTAAACTGTATGCTACATACCACTCCATGGCGGCCACTTGACTCTGTGTTTTGGAAAGGATTTTTGTTGGAGCATGAGCTGCTACATCCTAGTGGGTTCAGCCTGCGAGAAAAAGAGCCGGTTCAGCAGGTAAAACCTAAGTCCTAATGAAATAAAAATAGCTGGGTTTTTCTTTTCATCTTTCACAGACTGACAGCAACAGCCCAAGGAAACACATACTTGGTGATCTTCTACAATCCAGAAGCTTTTCTCTACCCATGTGCCAACTCTTAGAGCTGTAACAATCAGCTTTGAGCAAGGGGAAAGGACATCTGAGCCAGACTTCTGAACTTGAATACACGAATATATGAAACCCTAGGACCTACAGAGCACTCTTAGCACTCTCCTGTCCTAAATGACAACATTCTTTAAAACTGTGCATGAAATTTAATCTAATTCTTTTGTACTCGTGTTACCATTCGCTTGGCTTAAACATCATGTTTTTAAGCCAAAACACAAAGTTAATCTATCATAATGCTCCTCCAGGTGAGATTTATTATAGACCACTTTCTAAAACCCGTGTGTTCTATGTGCATGTGCATACCATATTCATCTTATTATTATCCAGTTGAAAAATTCCCAGTGTGTGCAACGCCTCAGATATAATAGCAGGCATGCCAACAGAATATGACACTTATGCTAATCTGCACCCCGCTGTGGAAAAACATACACAAGGATTCCATTACCACATTCATTAGGCTGCAGTGCACTTCATCTTGAATAGGGATTATGAACTATAATAGAGTGAAAACAGTTGATTGAATCCACTTAGCCAAATCTATGACATTAACCAAATATTTCGGCGTCAGGAAAAGGAGGAGTTGAACCTTCTCCTGGTGGGATGTGTTGCCTTTGCCTTGTCTCTCCCTAGTACTTTAGTTAGTATGAGAAAAGTTTTGAGAAGGCCAAGGTCACAATGAAACTTTGCATTGAGACAGAGTTTTAAATATTCAAAAGTGCTGCCCAAGAACTAGTCGAGAGCGACGAGACAAAGATGCTGTTGGGACAGATGGGGACTTTCCGGACACATGCACTATTTCTTGTTTTGCACAGGTTCTTCAGAGCACATTAGCAAACTCTCCATGCACCAGTTATACATCTTATTGGCACCAATGGAGACTTACAAGCTGACCATACGTGCAGCAAAACCTCCCAGTGACGACATTAGACTGCTTGAATGGTAATCACATTCAGATGAAAGAAGACGTTTTCTAGTTTTGTGTTCAGGTTTCCCCAAGTATACTTTGAGTGTACACTCAATTTTTTGGTTCTACACAATACAGTTGCCGTCTGACAGCCTGCCTTTCTTGGCAAAAAATCCAACTCAAACTATTTAAAATATTGTCAAAAATAATAAGGACTGGAATACAAGTTGCTACTTGAGAAATAGTTTGGAATTTAGTTGTGCCCAGAAAAAAAGAAAAAGAAAAAAGAAAGAATGATGCTTTCCCTGTGTACAAGACTCAAAAGATGATAATAAAAACCTTCTGTGCCTAGTATTTAGCAATTTCTGTGACTACCCTGTTTATATACATCCTTTTTAATGTAGCAAGTAAACAGGAAGTTCCTGTTAGGAGCAGTGCAATGGAACTCAAAGGAGAATTGCTGAAACTGGTGATAGAAGCTCTGCCGTGCTCCTTTCTTTCAGTTAAAAAGCCAAGGAAAAGGAAAAGAGTAGAAAAACATGGAGAGCGTCATCGAGCAACCAATTATATTCAGTATGCCTAAAATCCGTTTTCCTTCCATACATCTGACCCACATTGCATGGTCCTTACTCGGGGGCAGTTCCTGAGCTCAGTTATCCCCTGCAAGTGGTTCCCACTCCTACTGCTCTGTCAGCTCTTTTTTCCACCCAAGTTTTGGCAAAGCTGGAGGTAGTTCCTGCCAGGACAGATGAACCCAGCAGCAGCCAACACCGGTCTGGAGAGGGGACATCCTACCACTGACTGCCAGCCTCACGAGGTAAACCCAGCATGGGCCAGCAAGGATGACTCCTGAGCCCTTCTGTCCTAAAAACACAGTACCGTGGAACTAGGGGATGAAGAGCACTTGCAGATGCTCCTTTCTGTACAGTCTTCTGACTGAGGGTGGCGAAGAAGCCAAGGAAGAATATAGATAAAACTATGAGTATCAAAACAGAAAAAAAAGGATGGATGAAGTTGATGAGAAGGTTGGAAAAAAAGCAGGATTTTGTGGCAGAATTCATGTAAAGAGAAAGGTCATAGAGATCAGATGGGATTTGCCAGTGAAAAAGCTGGAAAAGACCAGTTTGCTGATGCTGTGGGACTAAATACTGAACTGATTTGGAGTTTGGGGAGAAAGAATTTCTGGTAAGAAAAAAGCAGCTTATATAATGGCAGAACACCCAGCATCACATTAATCAATGTGCTTGGGAGACAAGGCAACTAATCATCACACAGACACTGGGTACAGGCTGCAGGGGTTCAGGGATAAAATCATCTGTCATGGACAAGACTGATGTTATTACACTTGCCTTTTTAAAAATAATATCTGATGTATGGGATTTCTGGAGAGTTAACAATAGCATCAGTGGAAATGGTACCAGAGTCCAGCCAGCTTCATAAATCCCCTGTTGGATCCTGTATTTGGCAATAATCCCTGCAGGTGAAATCTTTTTTGCTGGCATTACTTACCCAGCTTTCAAAGTCTTGCCCAAAAATTAAGAGTTGGGTTTCTGCATACACACAGGTATTTATCTCAGGAAGATGCTGAGTTCTGTCTGAAAGGGTGATTTCAGCAGAAACTAAGGTAAGTTGGTATTTTATGGCACCAGATCTTAGGACTATAGGCTCAGTGTTAGTGGAGAAAGTTTTATTGCTAACTTCAGAAGGAACAACTCTGTGGACTGTATAAAATATCCAGGAAAAGAGGCAGCACTCTATAAACTCCTGAAGGAAATGTGACACCCAGGAACAGCAAGAGAAAACCTGAAATTTTACTAAAAGCAAACCACGTAATTTACCAGAGAGAAGGAACACACTCTTGGGATGATATTTTTCTTTTTTTTTTTTTTTTCTTTAGTTGAGGTCCAGCTTCAGTTTTTCAAGTTTGAAAGGTAAGTGGGAGCATCAAACAGGTTGAACGAGGCCCTGTTTTTTTGCTACGGGAACATGGCCCTTTGCACTGAGATTGTAATACAATCCATCCTCTCTGGGACTGCAAATGCTACAGTGCAAAACTGTGTTTGAAAACCTCTTTTATCATTCATCGTCTCCAGACTGAAATCATTTTTGACAACCTCTGCAGAAAACAAGCAGCTTTCTGGCTACTGGCGAGCCGATTAAAGGGAGGAAACACATGTTCACTGTCAGACAGAGCCCCTGGAGAAAGCATTGACAACCTTTTAACCTCCTTTCCCAGTGAAAGTGCCCAAATGTTTCTCTGGAACAAAACCCCAGCATTGTTTTAAGCATCTTTTCATTTAATGCACTATATTTTTCAAGATACGTTAAGAGTCAGAGGAATTTCTTTTTAACATGGAGGTTTCACAATCAGTTCAATTCCCATGCAAATGGTCTTATAAACAATTATTAGGTGGGAATTTCTTTTAATTAACTTTTTTCGCCTCTTTCTTATTTTTTTCTTTGCTTTTCTTCTCTTCTTTTTCCTTTTTTTCCCCTTCACTGTCTGACCACAGTTTAAATACCAACACATTGAAAAGTTCACTAACCTCTACAGTGATTTCTCAAAACAAGCCAAAAAGCCACAGGAGTGAAATTTTCTAAGCAGTAGGAAGGCTGACTAGCAGACATTATTAGCGCTTTGAGTATTCAAATCTGGCCATGGAAACTTTTGCAAGTTACAAGATGCTGGGGCAGGAAGCACCACACGTTACTGATATATTTGTTATCAAAGGAACTACTTTCCACTGTATTTAATCATCAGCAACGGGGGAAAATAAATTTTCTTTTGAGAAGTAAAACAAGAATTTTTTTCTTTTTTTATAATGGAAAGTGCTTTCAGAGCAACTGGTCTGGCTTTCTTTGTAGTTATAAAAGTCCACTCAGAGGTTGTTTAACATTTAACCTTGCTATTTTTACCTTAATATCAGCAGCTGGAATAGTTCTGTCTGTTTTGATAAAACGAGACTTTTTTCCATGTTGCCTATTTGCTTTTACAGCTGAAAGGAACTGTTCCAGCTGAAGTAGGTAACTATAAAACTGCAGTGGGCTAAGCCGCCTGGGAGAAGAGTAGATTATTTGATTAAATGTTCCTGCAAGTAACTGCACAAGGTACTGTCCAATAACACACAATATCTGCTAATGAAAGATAAAAGGCCATGAGCTCTGCAGGTAAGAAATCCCATGGGGATTTTCTTTTCCTTCTCCAAAGGCCTTGTTCTAGCCATGCTCAATAGCTCTGCTACCATTTGACTTGCCTCGGTTTTCACACGGATTACAATTTGGCTAATGATAGTTGTGGTGGGGAAAAATTTTCAAAGCTGGCGTTTGGCTTCTCCAATGTTTCTCCAAAAGGACTTACTCCATTTTATGCCTTTTTTGTTTCATTTTTCTTTCTTCAAAAATACCCTTGCTCCAATAACAGAGTTCAAAATGCAGCTGGCAATTTTTAGATGACAGCTTCATCTGCTTTTTCAGGCACGGCAGCTGCTCCCAAACTAGTTGGCTTTTTGCATTACTCTTCATCACACAGGCAGTGTTTCAAGCTGACATGCTGGGACACGTGGCACAGAAGATGTCCCTCCTGATGTTATTTCTGCTGGGTTCCCAGTTGCCTGAACCTACCTTAGGTAATGGGAGGAGGATGCAAACTGAGCTCCTGCAGCAGTGTTCTGCACGAGACTGGAAATCAGTGGGGCTTGTGCCTCTGAGTCATTTAAATGCCTTTGGAAAAAGACCACCCATGGAGGGAAGGTATGTTTCAACTGAGCACCTTGAATCAGGCAGGTGGTCAAACAATCACCACTTTCTTCTGACCCACTCCTGTCCTTCGCCGGCAGACATCCCTATCTAATGCATCTCCCACTGTTACAGGAAGCAATCTCATTCATATTTTAAGTAACACAACAGCTTTAAGGGAAAAAAAATTTTCTCAGAACTGAGTTATAAAAGCAAAAGAAGAAATTCCTCAGTGTTTCTCCTTTCCAGGAGATGCCAATTTTACAACTTTGACTTCCCCCTCATATCCAAGTGATTCACGGCAGGACATGGCCATTAAAAAAGTGGCATTTTTCACCTTCTTCTCCAGTCCAAAAGGGGGCCCTCCCCTCTTTTGAACTAGAGACTAAAATCAGCTCCCATCCAGCAACTTGTGAAATCTTTCAGAGCAGAAGCCAGGAGTATTTGCAGAAGTGTCAAGAAATAAACCGGAGCAAATATAGTCAAAAATGCAACACAACGATAAATAGAAATATTCCTTAAAGTTTTTTAGCTGAAGATCAAGACATGCTTCCTTAACAAGGTAAATACTGTTATGCCAGTTTTATAAGTGGGAAAGCAGGGATCCAACAGCTGAAGAATAGCCTGAAGACAGCCAGTTGGTTGCAGGGCTGGAAATGGATCCCAGACCCTCCTCGTCTCCATCCCACGTTCCACACCTCCCACAACATACACTGCTTGCACGCAACAGCTCCATGCAATTTAAATTTGGGGGAAACACAACTTTGTCCAGGCTGAACTGTTTATCACAGGCTACGAAATGCCACGGATGAAGTTACCCTTGTAGTAAACTCTGCTAATTGCGTTCATCCAAAATCACATGCTCAGCTACAGATAGATGCAGAAAAACAGAGTTTACCCACTGCTAATGTAGGCATGCGTAGCTGGCTCCTTTCTGTGTGGAAAACTCCAAGAAGGTGAGTTTAAGGGCTTTTATTTACCCACTGTGCTTCTATCACAGGAAACTATTTTCTAGCAAACACCATTCTGTCTTAATTTGAAAGCACAAAAATCTACCTCTCATATTGGCAGTTTGTTTGAGCAGTTATTCATTCCAGGAGCACCTACATTTCCAATTTACATTTGTCTCATTTCAGCTTCCTGATACCAGTTTTGTTTTGCATCATTTATCCACCAAATTAAACAATTTTGTATTGCTTGGTACTTGCTTGGTACTTTCTTCCCCCGAGAGCTCCTTCAAGTCAAGCTACCTTTCAATCTTCTTTTCTGCAACAATGAGTAGAGGAGGTCTCTCATCTCTATCACCTTCAGGGGTTTCCTACAGCTATTTGCTCCACTCTCACACCTGAACATCCTCAAAAGTGGAAACCCAAACTGCATGTCCTGGCAGGAGTCTCAGCAATGCAAAGTATCAGTAAATTCAGCTCCTCTCTTTTACTTCCATTTATATATCCAAAGATGGTGGCAGCAACTGCTGCTACACCATCATACTGGGGCTTTGCTTCAACATTATAACCTCTAAATGTTTTCTGGAATCTAAAACCTCCCCAAGGCAGCTCTGTTCTTCTGGCATGAAAATACATTTGCAAACATGCTTTAATTGCTGTAGGCTAGTGAGAGACTGAGCCTGCTCTAAATGATTTCTCTTCCTCATTATTTACTGGTGTAAATATAGAAATAATTCACTGTTATTACCTCATTATTATTTACCAACATAAATTTATAAATAATTCAGTGATATTCATATTATTATTATGCATAATACCATGAATTATAGGAATAAAAAAAAAATCACAGTGGTTACCATTAAAAAGTCAACATTAATTAACTTTTGCCTCAAAGTTCTGTAAGAGAGCATAGTCTGCTCTGTCCTCAGAATAGGAAGTAAGTGTGGGACCTCAGATACCACAGTATGGTAACAGTTGGCAGATGGTTCTTCTAAAACGGTAACCACTGCAACTGGAAATGTAATTAGAAAACACATCACATCATGTTTGTTTAGAAAAAGGGAAAGCCACAGTTATTTAGCACTCACCTAAACCATCAATTGCAATACCTCCAAACAAATCTGTCCAGAGAGATTGCTCAAAGCATCACCAAATATTTCCAAAATGTTTCTCTAGAGCTGATCAAAAAGCTTGTGTCAAAAGCTTCTGTTTGGATGGTAAATGGGTTTTGGGGAGGGACTAGACCAAATTTAGGTTTTTTTTCTTTTTTTAATGTTAGACTTTTTCTTAAATACCACTAGTTTAAAAGGTGGGGCTACGCACACAAAAAAAAGAGAGCAAGAGGGCCTGTTTTTCTTTAGGCTAATTTTTAAACATTAATAATTTTGCAAATAACTGTCATATCATGTCCCAAAGCTTTAGGCTGCTGTTTTAGTACCAGGATTCTCAGATAGCAAAGGTAAAACATTTCTTCACTGTCCAGCATTTGACTACATTCGCTTGTCCCACAAGGCTGCTTTAAATTCAAGTCTAATGCCTTGGCCCTGGGGCAGGACACTGATTATCAGTGACTAATTCTTCCCTTTTCACTCCTATGTCTAGATTTTAAAAGAAGCATTTCCACCAGTTATTATGGTCAGGCAACTTTGTCTCTCCTAAAGCTATTATGGGGCATCTTTCAAACTCCAGCTATGTTGGAGGTAACTTGTATTTGACATTCGGGTCACTCCTGTCAAAATTGTGGGACTGTAAGTCCATCCCTGCAGATCATATTTCCATCATACCAGAAACACACACACTTATGTAGACTCTTTACAGGACACTGGGGCAGAAGAGAAGAAAGAAAATGTCCACATTTCATGGAGACATTAATAGTTGATAGAGCCAGGCTCTGCTTGGTGGTGGCAAGCAATAGGACAAGAGCAACGGGCAGAAACTGAGGCACACGAAGTTCCACCTGAACATGAGGAAGAACCTCTTTACTGTGTAGTGACCACACACTGGAACAGATCACCCAGCGGTGTGGAGTCTCCCTCCTTGGAGATATTCCAGAAACATCTGGACACACTTCTGTGCCATGTGCTCTGGGATGACCCTGCCTGGGCAGGGAGGATTCAGACATCTCATTGTGGTCTCTTCCAATCTGATCCATTCTGTGAATAATTAAAGGATGACCAACAGCTTAGCAAGTTCTCAATCTTTTACTCCTTCCAAGCCTTATTTTGGTTCAAAATTCGAACTCAGTCAGCAAGAAAAATCAGCTTCCAAATTAATAGGTCATATCTGGCATATATGAAGTCAGACGACTACAAGTTATGGTTCCTCAAATATTGCAAGATTTACCAAATCCCTCTAATGTGTTTGCCTGCCTTCTTTGTAGTAAGAACAGTGACTGGAGAGTTTATGCCTGCAGTACCACTGGATGACTTTGATTAAAAAGGGAATGGTAGTTAAAATTTTCAGCAGCAAATTAGGTGGGCATGCTTAAACTGTAGATAAAAGTTTCTGTTAAGGGGACAGGAGAGAATGAAAAAACTTAAAATCAGCATCCATAATTTCTTTCTGGAAAAACAAAATGACCTAATCAGATGTTGTCAATGGATAAAGGGGATGTTTCCATCAAGAGTGAAGACAATTAGTAAATTAAGAAATAGTTGAAAAAGCAGTTTCACAAGATGTAGAAATGTCTAAAATTTTTTTTTTTACTAAACTCTGGTATAAGAAGAAAAACTAGGAAAAAGCCCCCATCTTGCATCAAACTAATGGAATATTCTACAGGACAAAAAAAGGAGGCAACATCCCTCTCCTTACCTATTCCTCTCTCACAGTTCACCCCTGCTTTTCTCGTCATGGAGTGATGACCATACCAACTCCTTTATAACTCTCAAATTTGACATTACTCTTGTTATGCTGGACTATCCATGGTCTGACAGGACCAACACCCAGAGAGTAAGGGTGATGAAGAACTCTTCTGTTTCACAAAGACTTCCTAAATTGACAAGAGATTACAAAACATTTCATCAATATTTCATTCGCATCAAGCCACATGATGTGTTCTTCCTCTGAATCTAAAAGTGCTGCAGCAAAAATCATTCAGTGCTTTCATCACTTGAAAATTTCTGCATGGTGATGCAATGGACATTGAAAACAATAATGCTCACTTTTTTTGATGCACTTCATCAGAGAAGATGCAACAGTTCCAGGTGACACACTGTTATTTATTAGATGCATCAACTCTGTTTCCATGGGAAAACCTGACGCTCAGCTATTTAGAGAGACAGCTTTCAGGCAGGAACAGCACAGCTCGAGGCTGGAATGACTGAACATCTTGAGGGCTTGATTCAAAACACAAGCAGTGGCATTTATTTAGCTGGGTTATGATGAAACCCTTTGCAAATGGCACATGTGTACCTCCACTTGTATGTGTTTCACACAATGTAACTCTCATGTTAATTGTTTTAAATGCTGAACCCAAAGTCAGGAAAGAAAAAGACACCCTGCTGAGCTGGCCACTCTGGGAGTTTCATGGTCTTTGTGGAGTCATCAAGCCACCCTTCAATTTTTCTTTGCACATAAAGTTCTTAATTACCTTAATTACTTTGGGGTTGTTTCTCACAGCCTGTGCATACAGATTGCTTGTTCCTCCCTAACTTAAAACTTGAAGAACGAGATACAGAGTGTGAATTTTTCCTCTGGCTCTTACCGAGCCTTGATACCAGTCATTTCTCCCACACCCCAGTAAAACATGGATTTAAAAAAAAATATTAAATTTCATGCAAATATCCATCCTAAAGAAACCAAACACCAATTAAAGTTTGTCTGATGAAACTGGCTGTCAAAAACCTTGAAAACAGTACAATAGTAAGTAGTTCTTTTACTGTATTTCAGCTTTTTATATCAGTCTATTTAGGAAAACTAGAAGGAAATGAGAAAATTAAACAAGAACTGTCTTAAAGATCAGAAAAATGTTTTAGGGGTTTGGTATAAATTCTGTCAAAGCCTCTCTGCACTTACACAGACCCACACTTCCTGGCTTTCACTATCTTCTCGCTCTCAGGTGTCTATACAACATGTACCCTGATGCCATCTAATTCACAAACAAGCAAGGTCCTGGGTTCTGCTCCCCAGTCTGACTGGGCTTCAAAACCCACATGGGAAAGCCTGTCCATGAGATTTTCAGGCCTACGCTGTGGGCACTAGAGATTCAGAGAGTTGGGAGAAGCCCCAGAAATTAAATGACCAAATTTTTTGAGGTTCACCGCTCTGTAAAAAAGAGACCAAACCCAACAGGCAACTGTGTCAATTAAGCCTAAGAGCACATTCTTCCAAGTCTTGCCTCAAATTCAATATGTGTGGTAACTCATGAGTCATTAAAATGGAAAGGCTCCCTTTCGGCTTCAAGGGCAACTGGATCTGATTATACATGCTGCCCTACCTCGGCACAGTGGGATAAGTGAAATACGCACTGTCAGCCCCGGCTCTGAATTTGCTTTCTTATAGCATGAGCCTTACCTGAAACCGAGTACTTTACGTGTTAATAACATATTTGTTACAGCTGTCCTGTGCAATGCTTAATTAAAGTGATATTTTGTTTCAGTTGAATGATCTCTGGCTGTTTTATTGTCATTTGACATTAAATTGCAATTTGCCATGCCACATCCATTTCTGCACACGTTGTCAATATGATTATAAAGGCAATGTTATTGACCAAGAACATAATACTTACCGAGTGTCTTGAGAAAATGCTCAGATTTTTAAAGTTCTACACATTTTCTCTTTTTTTTTTGGTTGTTAAACCTGAATTGCTTTGGTTTCTTTAAAGCTCTTTGCTGCTGAATAACTCCAAGTGCTAACAGAATTTAATATTCAGTTGTCATGTATGTCTCAGCTCTCACCACATTGCACTGTGTTCAAACTCGGGTCAGCTTTTCCCATGCATTTATATGTGTGTGTGTGTGTATATATATTTTTTCTACTATATTTATATATATAAAAAAAAGTGAAATATGTATATCTATGTATCTATGCTGTGGCTCAGGTCACCAGATGCACACCAGACATCAGATGTGGTGCTGCCCCCTCCACACCTTCTCTGTCCCCTCTACAAGAGCCAGCAAGGGAGAGCCTGGGATGGGGGCACCCATCAGCATCAGCCCCCACTCTCCTCTCAGGTCTCAGGCATTGAATTTAGGCTCCCTCCCCTAGGCTATATGAATCATTTCTGCCATGAACTTGTGACCCTGGCTCTGTAACTTCGCTGCTCTACCAGGACCATACGGCAGATAATGCGCAGCTACTTTGGGCTGTACGAGACCTGACATTTGCAAAGCTGCACTGAATTAAGGCAAGACTGTGCATACTGCAGCAGAGTTCAGTGTGCACTGGGAATAAAACGCTTGGGTACTATTTCCTAAATTCAGAGGGGAAAAAGCTAAATCCATGCCCTCTCCTATTTCACTCTGATTGAAGAGGTAAATAAAATAAAATAGGCTTACATGAAAATGTTGTCTGTATTACTGCCATGTTATTTCTGCTTTACTAGGAAGCTGAAAAAACTTGTTGTACATTTTTTTTTATTTTTTTTTCTATTTCCTGCCTTGGTTTTGGATAACTGGAATTGAGCTAGTGTGTTTTCTTCAACGAGAGTTTCAGCATACTATGTTCCCCTTAGGTTAAATTCAATATCAGCTCTATTTTCCAAGTTTACCAATCTTAAATACAGTATCCCATAAGAAGTACTCCTGTAACAGCCTGAAAAAATAACCAACCAAAAATTACTAACTTGGATGTAGCAGGTTACTGTTTCCCAATTGCAAATCCAACTGTGATGGCAAATAACAACATCCCAATGATGTACAGGAAAACATAAGCATGGTCTGGTCTATCAGTTACAGCCAGGTCATCATTAGTTACTCTTTTAATGGCTCATTTATTAAATATGGAGCTATTGTCTTGCAATTATGTGTATCAAGTGGAATAAATACTCAAGTTCAATTAGGGATGTATTTTTTACTGGAATGGGTTTAATAAAGTTGATGTGTTGCCACAAATGACTAATAATGAATATACTTTTCTGACAATGACAAAATAAGTATTCTCACAGAAGTGGCTGGTATGTGTAATTCGATGAGTTCACTTAAATAGTTCGACTCTGGATCAAAAAAGCAAATTATACTCACTTGAATAGTTCGACTGCGGATCAAAAAAGTAAATTATATAAGTGGATACTGCAAGGCAGAAACATGTGGACACAGCTGTAGTGTCATGTGTCACAGCTTCACTCTGTGCCAGCTGGCATCGGCACAAAGGCAGGCCAAGCCAAACAATTCCTGTTATTCATAACAGCAAATGTGCATTCAAAACACACAGTGAAGGCTTTATAAAATAACTTGGTATTCAAATGGATCCACACTGTGGAATTGTTTTTTAATCACACACTGCTCTGCGCCAGGCCGATATGCCAAATTGTCCTAGTAGTCCAGAAGTTCTTGTCTTTACCCAAAACAGTGCAAATGCAGGTCTTGGCCCACATATCTACGGGATATTTGTGCTCAGGGTTCGTAGCCTTCCTTGTGCGCTCAGTAAATAGATGTGCACCCTCAGCGCATTAAATATTCAGGCTTTCAATTAACAAGGGTGCACAACATGCACATTTGTGCCTATATTATAATCAGAGCTTCCCTAGCATAGAAAATCACACCATTAAGAAGTCTAGCTAGTGAGAAAGCAAGCAGTTAGGATAGTTTCACAGACAAACTGCTTCTAGACTGCATTTATATTTAGAACTTAAATATGAAATGCAAGAGGTATTCACTGTACTCCTCTAAAAGGGGACCTCTTCCAAGTATGCAAATGGGCTCAGCGTATCTAACCTCAATGGGGACTTCATGAAATATGCCCCTAGTGATGGGAATAAAAAAAAAAGGAAGGGGGAGCTCAATTCAACTCTTTTCATTGCTATTGAGACAACTCTTACTTGAAAAAACATCTCCCCCAGTCATCAGCCTCTTTCTCTTTCCCAGTGATCCAGACAAATTTTATTATTGCAGGATCTGGCCTTATTTTAGCATATCTGAAGTTTCATCGTACCAAGCAAATGAATGCTGATCCTGGAATATTATGCCTGAAGTCATTCAAAAATGTGAATTTTCAATAAAATCAGCTTCAGTTTGTCAGAAGGTGTGTGTCAACATTGCAACTCTGAAGCTCACGGCAACCTGCTAACATACACCAGGTAACAACCTGTGGAGAAGCTGAGAGTTTAGATATGTCCAAACTTGAAATAACATTGTGTCACTTCCAAATTCCCCTTCTTTAAGAAAAATAATAGGCCTCAGCCCTGCAGGGCAGGCCCCTTGGTCTCTTCTCTAAGAGCCACCAAGTGCTTTATCTCAGCAGTGCCAGAAGAGATGGGAGGGGGACGGGAGCAGGCATTGCTCTCGGAGGAAATGAGGGAAGCTGCATTCCAAGGAAAGGGAATATTTGGATCTCTGACCACAACGCTACACAGCCTTCCACTGATTACGGCTTGCTGCTGGCTGCAAGAGCTTTGTGTGTGCTCAAGGCCATCTCCCCAAGTCTGATTAGTTTAGCTGGAAAAGGCATAAAAAACTTTCCAAGTAAACAAAACTAATGAAAAAGACTCAGCAGTAACACCCCTTTTTTTCAACTTCCCCACCCACTGGCTCCATGTTGTAAATAACGGGGCACAGCTTCTGCTGAGCTGGGTTGACCTTGTTTCAGGAAGGTGTATAGGACTACTCCACTCTCCACCTTCCTGGGGATCTGGCCCCTTGTTTTTTGTCAAAACCAGGCTTTTCTCCACTCTAAAAACAAGAGACCTCTTTTCCCAGGAAACATAAATAAAGGGCTGCACATTGAGGCGATGAGGAGGGATGACATAGCTTCTATTACCTTGTTTACAGTAGGCACTCTTTGTCCAGTGCCTAAGATTTGCCAAGCACATTCCAGTTTTCCCCCTTTGGAAAGAGAGGTGAAGAAAATTACACCAACACATTCATTTTCTGTGCATCTTTTACAGTGTGTGTTCTTGAAAAGTAGCCTTTTTCCCATCTCCTGAGTGTAATTGGTATTCGGGTTAATAAATACCAGACATCTCCTATCAGGCAACATGGTTTAAATAGGCACATCATTAACATGGATTACTTAGGCCATGTCTCCTATTGAATTAGTGGTCTGCAGGCCAGCTCCAGGGAAAGGGTTGGGGGCCTGTATGCTGGGTATTGAAACATCTAAACTTTGGCCCCAACCTCAAAGAAAGTGTGAAACACCTTGGAAAAAATCCCAGCTCTTAGGCTATAACTGACATTAAAAGCAAAGCTCCTGCAGACATCCAGAGGACTATTCCACCCCAAACGACAACAGCAACACGGCAAAATCAAGGAGGAGGTTTTAAAAGAACTTTGGGACTTCAGTTTAACCCTTTGCCAGCTAATGCTGCTGACAGCAGGAGGCAAGAGAGGTAGGCATCTGTGCCTTTGGAAGTTCCACTCCCCTTATGCAAATCTTTTACAGGGTGCTTTGAAATAATAGATCTGAAATGTTGGGTGAAAGATTCGACCAGACAGACAGAGTGGGTACATCTACCAGACATCTGCAGTCTGCAGTGGTGAGTGGCACAGTCCCATGTGTCTGAGCAGGCAAAGCTGGGTGACTGGTTCTCCTTTTTGCAGGAGGAAGGAAAGGACATGGAGAGCAAGGAGCAAGGAGAGGTGGTCAGCATGAAAACAAAATAATCCTCCCTTTACCAGTGCTAAAGACTCTAGATATTAATAAAACAAGGAAGGGTATTAATTTGGTTTTTTTCTTTAAATATAGGATTTTTTGCATAATATTACTCAAATTTACGTTACACTCAGTAATAAAGTTAACTGAGTTCCATGTAAAGCACCAGTGTTTGGGGTGGTTTTCAGTCTATGTATAATTGCTCACATATGCTACCTGCCCTATCCCAGTGATGCTGTTGACCCTTCTGGCTTGTGCTTAAAGTTAGTGATGAGCAAGTTGAAAAGCAGAATATAAAGCAGGGAACATGTAGTTGTTATCAGCTGATCTGTCACACCCATGAAAGCTGGGATCGATGTCCTGTGTAAGGAAACCAGAAGTAGACATTTCAAGCATATTACTGCACATCAAGCCCTGGCTGAAACTCCTGCTGAGACTGTTTATGACAGCATAATCCTATCCAAAAAGTGCTAATATAATATCCTACTTTTTTTATTTGGCCATGATGTGGATAGCAAAATTAGATTGACTGCGCTGATCGCAATACCTTCTTAATGGGGGGGACACATAAAAAAGGCAATACAATCTTGAAAATGCCCCATGTTTCCTTTTTTCCTCCATATTCTACTGTAATAGCTTTACTGAGCTGTGGAAAAAAAACATCTCTGGAATAAAGACATATTGTTACAGCCTCTGAACTGGCAAACAAATGCTTGTACAATGTGCTTAATGTGATGTAAAGTGTTTGCAGGGACGGAGCCACAATCCTGAGATGGATCCATGCTGCTTACAAGACTTGCTCAGCATCACAGCTTGTGGATCATGCTGTACCAAGCTCAAGTCTACTGCCCTGCCCTGGTCACCAAAAACATCTTTGGATCACACTCATTTCATGGGGTGTGCAACACTGAGAATGGAGAGAAAAGAGCAGCAGAAATTCTCTTTCCTTTCCTCCACTATTAAACAGGAAAAGCGCACAGTAAGAAGGGGACATTTCTCCCCCTCTTTACCTAAATGAGCAAGATGACAGCTTGAGTGCAGGTTACTGGTCTCTGTTAGGAAAGTGTAGATTTAAACTCAGATCAGCACCAGTCATGACATGAGCTTTGGGCCTCCTTTATGAATACAAGTTATTTTATTTGATTAAAAAAAAACCAGAAAACCAACCAACCAAGCAAAAAAAAAACCTCTGAAGTTTTTTTAACAATTTCCAGTTGCTTATTTTCTAAGTAGAGACTATTTTTATAATACCCCTTGCTAAAACAGGCTCATCTCCAAAGGTCTGAGTTAAACAGTTAAGGTGGAGCAGCAACCTCAAGTGGCTGCAGTGGTATGAAGTACCTGAATTTGACTGGCCTCATGTCCCAAAAGATGCTGTATGCAGTTTGGATTTAGAGCCTGTAGCCTTACATATTTAAGGAGCTAAGATAGGAAAGGCCTTAAGGAAGATAATTGCTTTTAATTGGGTGATGTTCTTGAGGCTTTTGAAGTGTCTTGGTTCTTTTGTATTGGTTCCAGTGGAAGTGTTGTGCAGCTAGCACAGAGAGTTTCTGAGTGCCACAGAAGATGTGGCAGGCATAGGGACCCAGCTGTGATGACAGCAAAAGAAGGCAAAGCAACAAAAGTACCCACTATTTGATAATTTCTTTCCTTTACTTTTGGGACATTTGCCCTTCAGATTACTTGCCTGGCTTTGAAGAAGCCATCTGGGGCTGCAGCTATCAAGAATAGCTGCAGGAGTGATAGAGGAGGACAGGAACTTCAGCAGTCCCCTCCCCATAGGTTCTGCCCTACAAAGCAGCCTGATAGCTCCAACTAACTAGCACCTTATTAACTCAAATCCCCCATCTCTTTTTGCAGCGTCACTTTTCTCCCTGTCTAGTTCCCATAAACCCAGGAAACAGTCAAAAGAGCATCACCAAAACATAATAAAATCCTCAAATAGTAAATTAACTCCATGCTTGTAGCCATAGTCTTGATATATTAAACCATTAATAGTCTTGTCAGTTTTGATTGAAAACCAGAGGGCGTGTACAAGTCTGTACTTGTATACAGTCACACAAATGTGTCTGTAGTTGTCTGCTAAGCAGTAACACAAGATAAATCTAGACTACATTCCAATAAAGCTTTATCATGTTGCAGTTTGTTCTGTTTTCTGTGGTTGCAAAATTTTCTCACCTCTTCTCAAAAGTTTTCTAGGCGGAGGTTGAGCTTTTTCTTATGACTCAAAAATGTATTTTAATAAGAATTGACCAGCAATTTCTGCAGCAGCTAATATTTAGGGTGTCCAGGACTATATATGTGTTGATTTTAAAGAGGACAGATGCCCTGGCATTTTAGCAAAGATTTTGCTTGAAGCTGAGTCCCTAAAATCGTTAGTCAACATCCAGCAGTGAGAACAGGATTTTGCTTTGCAAAGATGGACGCATAAAAACACCTAATCAAGTTGAGCTTGAGGTGGTCGAGACACCAGTGAGAACCTCTGAGTTAGTAATGAAAGATTTCCGCACATTTAGTTTGGAGGCAGGATAACAAAAGCTCTCAAATCCCCTTGTTGCCAGGTCTGATACAAATCCAACCCAACCCAACAGCTCCTACATGTACAGTCACTATGGAGTCCCTCTACATTATCTGGGTTTCTCACTCCCCACCAACGTGTGCTGGGAGGGAATCCCATCCTGCAGGCTCCTTCCCCGGGAGTAACCTGAGGTCCGACAGCCAGTGAGGTCACCCCCAGTCTCGCCAAAGCCTGTATACCATTACAATGAAGTAATAATGTATTTATAACACACCTAACCACTGATGGCTTCTATTCCTGTTGAGGCTCTTTCTATTTTTTTCTTCCCCTGCATTTGCACAGATGTTTTTTGAGAACTGGCCTCCAGAAAGAGCCTTGCAGAAAACAAGCTATGTCTGTTGATTCTGGCTGGCTTTTATAACGATAGTTGTTAGCACGCAGGATTTATGTTTCAAATATCATTTTAATTTCTTGTGCTGCATTTTTAACCACAACATGTTAATTCAATGGTGCACTATAAATGCTGCAGCTCCTTTATAAAAATGTAAGACAAGCTGTTTCTAAGGAAATATTCTGAGAGTCTGATTCATAGAAATACGACTCACATACATTTTCCATGGAATTTGCTCTGAAATATGTGTGGAATACATTCTACAATAAATTATGTGCTTTTGTGATTCATTAAATCCTCTCCCTGCTCGCAAGTAGTAAGCTCTTCATTATACACACAAAAAAGTGCAATCAGCCCAAACCAGCAACATTCGTATCATATGTGGTGGATGCTTTGTTTTTGATCTTAAAAAAAAATCTGTAAAGGCATATAGAGAAAGCACATAAATTAAGCTGGCATCCAGATTTAATTTACACTAAGGCAAATTAAGGATATCTACACCCATAATGACTTCCATGTTCAATGGAAGGAGTTAGGGGTCAGAATGACTCTTGCAAAAACCACAGGGATTATTAGGAATGGATGACTACTGAAAAAGACATTTCTAGGAATAATTCCTCTCACATTATTTTTCTTTTTATCACTTTGTCCCAGCGATGGTAACACTCCTTTTGTGCTTCCTACCAGTGTGCAGATACCTGTGATGTGGTTTCACCGACGTGCACCTTCCTGAACAGAGAGATTGGAGGTGTCACCTATGACATTATTCATGTGCCATTTCAGCTCGCACAGTGCACATCAAAAGCACTTACTGGACAGCTGGTTAGGGGGCAGGAAAAAAAATAGTGTCTACCTTATGTGGCTGATGACATTTAAACAATTTTAACCAAGTAGCTTGGCTAGCAAAAACCCAGATATCAACCTGCTCACAATCACTTCCATGGGATAAATGACCCATTTTGCTCTTCCTACGATTCCAGATATGTTGAAAATAGATATTTCTGCACTCAGACTTCAGCTTTTCCTTATTCTTCCCCACTTTGCCAATAAAACCATTTTTCCTGAATTCCAGTATCACTGAAGCTTAGTTAAACCATCTTTCCTCTTGCTGGGAGTTACACCTCTGAAATATTCCTTTTCTGCCTTTCTACACCCTGCTGCCATTTGTTTCCAAGAACGCCACAGGCAGCAGCCCTACAGTGGAAGCTCCTGGCAGTGCTGCCTGTGGGCACTGGCCAGGGGAAACTCAGGATCTGGACCTGGGACTCCATTATGTGCTTTGGGTACTGCCTGCAGCAGTAAGACAAAAGGGAAAGAGGGAGGAATGGACAGTGTGGCTTCTATTTTGAAGGCAAGAACCAGACTGGATGTACCCCACAATCACACACTTTGTACTGAAAGCCAAGATGCATTCTCTCTGCACAAAGGAAAATAAGAAATATAATTTCACCATTCTTTTTAAATGTCATGTCCCAGCATATCAAACTCATTTCATCTTCAGATCATCCCACCATGCTCCGTTAGCTACCAGAAGATGTGAGCCAGTGTTACCACCACAACAAACTCCCAGTACAACCATATAATTTCAATTCTTCACACATTTTCTTCCCGTGCACACAATGCCTTTGGTAGCTCAGTAGAAGTCTCCTCTCTCCAGTCCACTGCCACGGGCTACCAGGCTGAAACAAAGCTCAGTTTCAAAGCTGAAGCATAATGACCAAGCGGGAGGGAAAGAATAAAAGAAATAATCGGCGGTAGCTGTGCCTGCGTCTCCAGAGGTTCTCCTGGCTGAGGACTCGACCCAGGGTGGGCCATCAGCTCTGCTGCCTGCCTTCCCCATCCTTCTTGGATGCATGGTATTGAAATGCCACCTCTTGAAGAGCCGCATGGCAAAGCGAGGCAGGCTGCCAACCCGAAAAACATCAACATGTGAAAACCTCAAGGCCCCTGCAGCGGAGTTTTCTTTTGTCCCATTTTTCCTCTGCTAATACAGGTTGGGAAACAGGCCGGCTGAATGAAAGATATTCAGGGCAGGAAT
Source organism: Corvus hawaiiensis (assembly GCF_020740725.1). Classification (NCBI taxonomy): domain Eukaryota; kingdom Metazoa; phylum Chordata; class Aves; order Passeriformes; family Corvidae; genus Corvus; species Corvus hawaiiensis. Next base: position 111,573,857 of record NC_063215.1, on the reverse strand, counting down.
CATCTTTTGTTGTTGTTCCAGGCTGTACCCAGTGTATTGGGGTCATGATGCCCATGTTATGAACGTTTGCAGCAAAATAAGCAGGAGTCATAAAAATAGCAAACAGCACCAGATATGAGATCTCTACAGGGAAAGGAGAGCAAGCAGTATCCCTGCCAAATAATCTTGGTCAGGCAAAAAAGAAGCAGGTAGTTCCCTGGATGGCATGGAGAAATAATGTCTAGATGAAGAAGGGGTTCAGTAGTCAGACTGTAAAAGTACTTATAAATAGTGCTCTAGCAGAATGAAAAGTGCAGAAGGAGAAAGAGGGCAGCAAGAGGAAGAGAGAAGGAACATTTTTCCTCCTCTTATTTTTCCCCTCTGGAGTGAATTTCAATCCAAGAGATCTTTCAGCCAGTTCCCCTTTCCCTTGTGAGTCTGGGCCTGACTTTTCACTCTCCACACCTTGCCTAGTCATTTGCAATCATATGAAGCCAAGCCAGAGATAAATAAAAATGCTCTCAAATTTGGCAGCATTTTACACCTCTGTGGTTAATGCAAAACAGAGCTGCAAAGTTGGCCTTTTTTTTTCTTGTGAGAAAAACACACATATCTCACCAGTGTAACCATCTGTTGTGTATCTCACTTGGAAAAAAAATGATGGCTAATAAGGAATGTCACTACTCTGAAAGGGGGAAAAATGGTCTCAAAGAACATCAGGTTGAAGACAAGAGTCTCCAGGCAGTGTGGTAGAGGTGTCTGTCGGATTTCTTCTCTTCTCCCACTGTCCTGTCACAGGACACAACCATGGCAGTCGGACCTCAGAGACCATCACCAGCAGCGGATCATAAGGACTATTAGTCCTCTAGACAGATTTCAAGACAATGAAGGCATTAGTGTGGTGTTGTGTTTGGGGTTTGTTATCCCTGCCCTCCCCCTTCTCACTGGTTAGGCAGGTACTGATAGTGGTTTTTGGCTATGTGTTGCTCTGTTTGGACGTACCCCAGATAGCTCCAGTGCTCTTAGAGCTGACGCTGGTCAGTAGCCCTGGGCAGTCATAGCAACAGGGCAATGACTATGTGGGCTTCCCAAAGGAGCTGCTTTCACTATCCTAAAACTACCCCTTAAATTCAAGTTGACCAAAACTAGAAAAAAACAGGGTTTTGTCATTTGTGTAGTGCCTATTGACACTGTGCAAGGGCTGTGTGAGAAGACATAGCTTCCTACTCCACCATAAAAACAGAGCTTATGTTTTAAAAATTAAAAGAATAGGAGAAAAAAAGAGCCCTTTATAAAAGCACCTGAAAATATTATGGGCCATGAACCTTCATTTCTGATTTCATCTTGGAGCAGTGGGTCCAAACAAGGCCACTCTTCCTCTCTTTTTCCTGTCTCCTTTACCCACCCATCATTTTACCCCTCTCAGAATTCTGCACAATAAAATGAATTATAAAAATGAAAAGTAACAAACCTAAAACTTTTTTTTACAACACTAAATTGAAAAGACCGGTTTGAGTTTCCACATTTCCTGAGTACTTACAGGCACCTGCAGAAGAGCATAAGGACTGGCAGAACATGGAACACACTATCCTGAAGTAAGTGCATCACAATAAAACATATTTTGATATTGCAGCTTTCACAAGTAATTATCACGAAGTGCTTTACAAGGGTAAGTAAGTAGAATTTTGAGGGCAAAGTTTTAAGAGGATGAGAGACTCATCATTATACTCCTGAAAAATGAAAATTTGGAGGGGAAAAGAAAGGAAAAATTCTCTATCAACCTGACCTAGATTTAAGGGTTTGTTTCTTGCAAAACCAAATACACATAAATTTATTTAGCTTGAAAATGCCATTAGACCTGAAAGAAAAACATTTTGCTGCAGACACTTGTAAGAAAAATCAAACAACCTAGAGGGTTGGATTTTTCACACCACTGCTGCTGGTTTATTCCATAGTTCAATGAGTAGAGTGATGATGCTTAACCTTTCTATAATCCAAGGTCCAAGTAACATTTCATATGAAACCAAGTAAAGACAGATTTTCTCCCCATGAATTCCTTTTTTATTTGCTACTTCTTTTCAGATTTGCACAAAGGGATTTAAAAGTACAATTGCAACAGTTTCATGGAGCAGAGCATGTTTCCTACAGTCTCCAAACCCCAAATGGGACATCTCCACAGAAAGGATCAATGTTGGCTTCTCTCCCTAAATGAAACAGCCTGGGGATTTAAGCTATTCACCCAGGACCAAACCACACATTCAAACCCTTCCATTACTCTGCTAGAACAGGGTTTTGATCCCAACGTCTCCCACATCCTTGCAAAAATATCTCAACCCACCAAGCTTTAGGCAGGGTTGCCATAAATTTCTGTTGCTGGGGTTGTCCCTTTTTCACCCATAATTAAACATTCATGGAGTAAGGAAGAGACGTGTTTATGGAGAAGGTCATTCATGTGTATTCAGCTCCCTTCAACAAGTCTGAGACAAGTGCTGTAAGCTGCAGTCAACTTTTCATTTCCCCTTTTTATTTAAAAGATCTAGTACAAATTTTGTTTATTTTCTGGCAAGTTTGGAATGAAATTTTTAAGTCTTTTCAGAGAAACAGAAATGCCACTAATTAGCCCTCAATGTTTGAAAGCAGTTCAGTTAAGTCTGTTTGGTTGTACATAAAAATTCAACTGGACCATTAGGTGAGGCAACCCAAGACATTCTTACTGGCCCAGGCCAAGCTGAAGGAGTGCTAAGAAAAAATAAAGGTGGAAGACGTAAATTTTGAGTGAATACAAGATAGAGACGCAAGAAGTGGGGAGCTCTGCAACAAAACAGATTGAATTGGATGGAGAAACCAGGGAGAGCAGGCAACTGCCAGCAAAACCATTCAGGATGAGAGAAACTGATGAATAAGACAATGTTTCCAAAGGGAAACCAATGTTTCCCTTGGTTTAATGCAGAATGTCAAGAGCAAAACTGAGATTTTTCTCCTATTCTGTACCTTGCTCCATAAGGCAGCAAAGGCTCCCAAATGTTTATGAGAAGGGGCAAGACTTTCCCAAGATGTGGGCTGGGAAATGTGACTGGGGCCAGGTGTGGGAGCAACTGCACCATCTCTGCAGACACTGCATTTAATGAGCCCCCTCTGCGACTCACAGGGAACTCCTTGAGCTCTTCCCCAGGCATGCATCTTCATGTCACCTTTTGGCTGCCAGCCATGATGGAGGTTTCTGTGATGACAGGAGAAGCCAGGGTTCCATAGTGTTTGGGGGAAAGGGGCCATGGCCCCATCGGCTCAGCCATTAATCCGCCCCTGGGCAGAAGTGACAAGGGCTGAGTCTGACATAAAAATTCCATTTGCTGGATGAACCGGTAAGTGTACTTCATCATGTCCATGGGACACTTCAGCAGAGCTGCTTTTCTCTCTCCTGATGAAAGGTTCTGTCTAAAGTCTGGAAATTCCCTTAAATACACACACAGACAGAATATCCATGGGGAAGCTGTGATAGGCGGCAGATTAAATTTTAGGCAAGCTGGCTGGTAACACAGCGAGCACCGAGCAATACCACGGCTACCACAGTCTACAAAGGGCCAGATATCCTTTCTAGGGACACAAACTTCACAAAACCTACCACACAACTAGAAAGCGTGGAAATTTTGTTTAAAAAAATTCAGATGAGGAAGTTATCGATTCCTCTACAGTGTGAGAACAAGCATGAGTCAGGAATGTTCAATGCATTGGGCAGTGAAATGATAGATTGTTATGGAATACCAACCCAAAGCCTATTGCCAAACAGATTAAAAAAAATAAAAAGGAAAATTGAAGTGCATAAGGAGAAAAAGGAAAGGAAGCAGTTATTCTGCAAGATGTAAGGAGAAATCATTTTGGTTTCACCAAGTGTTTTAATCTCCTGACACAAACAGGAAATTGAGTAGTTCTGTGCTGATCTTGTGGTTATACAAAAAGTCCAACATCCCTAGAAGGAGAATTTTCTCATGTGATGCTGAGCTGGGCATGGTGAACATGAATTCAGTGGGAAAAGGATGTTGTACTGTCAAAGGATTTCACAGTCTAGACCTTACTGGGTAATTAACGGAGCAGCTCAGTTTCCAGTGTTTTCCAGTTCTGTAATTCTTCTTTTCTCTACCTGATTTTTTTCCCCAGGTACTGAAGACTCAAGAGCAACCAAATAAATGTAGATGAGCAAAAAGGTATTTCCCATGGAATCATTACCTCAGGATTGCATATCATCACTTGTATTAACTAAAGGGGTAAAGACTGATGCACTGTGTGTAGAAAGTGAGTATCAGCTTCTTGTGCAACACCAAACACCTCGCAGTGTAAGACCAAAATGCAAACATGAGAGGATCCTCCAGGTTATGTGGCTCTACTGCTCCTTTTCTAAATTTACAGTCAACAGCCATCACTACAGAAAATCACCAGGCTTTACTTCAGAAAGTTCATCAGCAAAAGCACAGATTGTACCTCCTATGAATTGTATGGAATTAAATTTTAACTATTTGATTTAATTAATTTATGCAGCTGCCCCTGATGCATATACATACAGAAGCGACTGCAAGCAATTGAGATATTCGACAAGCCTAAAAGTGACGCAAAATACCCTTACAATCAGGGCAGCAGCTTTTAAATAAACACAAAATGTAAAAAAAATCTGCTCTTATCAGAAAACAATTATCTCCTTTAAAGAAAGTCATAAAAGGAAAAAACCTCAGCAATAATTAATCTAGAGTGAGTATCTTTTCAAAGTGGTTTCCAAAGAACAAATCCCATTTAGGACAAGAGGACATAGTCCTAGGCTGTGCCAGGAGAAGTTTAGGCTGGACATTGGGAGGAACTTCTTCACAGAAAGGGTTATTAGACATTGGAATGGGTTGCCCAGGGAGGTGGTGGAGTCACCGCCCCTGGAGGTGTTTAAGGAAAGACCGGACGTGGCACTCAGTGCCGGGGTCTGACTGACACCACGGTGTTGGGTCACGGGTTGGACTCGATGACCTCAGAGGTCTTTTCCAACCTTATGGATTCTGTGATTCTGTGATTATTATTATTGGTTTCCAAATATCTTTGCCTGCTGCTACCTGTGCTATGCCAACAATTGCCAAAAAAATGCAGAAGAATTGCAAAATTCACAAAAAGATTCATCAAACTTCTGTTTACTCTTGTCTCTTGGTTTGTTTTGTGATTTTTGTGGAGGGTTGTGACCAAGCACAGAAGATGGTCGCTCCTGGGGTATTTGTCATAGAATCATAAATAAAAAAATGTCACAAAGACACACTGTTTTATTTTGTTTTCAAATAATCCAACCTTGTTTTCAGGTGTGGAAATACATCCTGTGTAAAAAGTCAGACTGGGGGAAAGCTCCTGAAGCAAATGGCCCAGTATTTCTGCAGTATGAATAACTAAGCACTGTGGATCCAGGAGCTGCCACACTGCACAAGAACAGAGCTGGGTGACAGTAGCTACATCAGGCACTGAGAGATGTCAGGCATTTGACTACCTGGGATTAATCCAAAGCCCACTGATAAACCACAGACATTAGTTATTGTGTATGTGTGGGGGAAATGAGTTAAAGCTATACTTATATGCCATGTCATGCTTCTCATTGAGAGGGTAGTCTGAATCCCACAGAGATTCCTCACTAGCGGCTGATCTGCAATGGGATTGCAGAGTCCAATCCCATTTGAACCATAGCAGGTGTCTATACATGGCTCCTTTCCCATCATGTATGGAAAATCACCATTATGCTACTTCTAACACACATCCAGTGAAAGCACAATGTACCCAAGTTAGGGAACGGTAGAGTCTGCTTGCCGATATTACCAAGATTCCTTAACTTTCACAGGATATGCTTTCATGATGGCATACAGTTAGTGAATCTATTCAGATTTAGATATAATTCTTACCACACTAGTAATACCATCAGAAGTACCCTATAAAAAGAATTTGAGGCACAAGATTGCAGAGGATTGGCTACAATAGTAAATATTTAAGTGTTGATTCTTCACCTGGAAGAAATCTTCAGGGTTTCCTGAAAATGTACCGATTTCCAAGCATAGGATCAAGCCCCTGGATTTCAAAGCAAGATTTTTTTAAAGACTGATATCAAGCTAGAAAAATACTATTTGAAATAATTATAGTCTTTGTGTTAGCTTTTAGAGTTTAGCCTTATTACATAGAGCTCCCTAACAGTATTTTGCAGCTTAAAGCAACTCAACAGTATTTAAACACTGACCTTATTTGGGGTGAAAGAGACAATACAGCCTGTAGTTCAACACTTGCTGAATGTATTTTCTATATCTATAGGTTTTGCTTAATTACTATTACTTCTACTTCAAGTAGTCATAAGTAACATTTATTAATTAATGGGGTATTTGCTGAAGTTCATTTCCTTTCCTTTTACTGAAAAAAGGCACAGGGGGACAAGCAGAGAAGAGCTGAAGACATGCGTATTCCATTTGAAATCTGTGATTAAAAAGCTTAAAAATTCAAATAAACGTAAAAAACTGTTTTATTTTAATACTGTGGAAGGTTTCAGTGAACTCCATTATTTTTGCTCACTATTTGCTTGAATAATTTAGGCAAGAAAGCTAAATTATACATAAAGTGTACAGTTAGAAGAAAAAGTTCATGCACAGCCTAGGGCTATAGCCATCCCCTAATGATGTCTGTAGTCAGTGGAAAAGAACTCGTTAGACTGAGAGTAATTTCTCAGGGTTTAAATTTTTTTCTTAAAGCAATAATGTTCTTATAAAAATCTGACAAACACACTCAACCAAAAACCACAAAAGAGAGGCCGTTCCTAAAACCACAGCCTTATAACTTTTCATTTAATTTCATTGGAAATCTGGTTTTTCACATACTATTTATTCTTGTTGGCTGTCTTCAATGGTCTGATTAAATGAGGGGAAAGCATGTCTTGATATCATCCAGCTCCTACTTTGTTCAATCAGAGACCTAAACTTTGCAGGGAGTTAAAATAAATTCTATACAGCTCTCTGAGCAAAACTGAAATGTGCTGTGAAAGAAGGTTGCTTTTACACTCAGTACACAGTCATTTTTGCTAGTGGTTGCAACTTGCCCCACTATTGTATTCAAGAAGCAACTCATACAATTAAACATTTACAGCTCAATTCACTAAAGCTTTACATGCCCTTTAAACTTGACTGGGGAAATGTGCGTGCCCAAGTGGACCAGGTTACCAATAAATTGCTTCCCCTCTGATCTCACATCTCTTCTCTCTGTTCCTCAAGATCAGACACTGTAGAGAGCAGAGCTCTCGAGAGCAGCAAGCTGGGTTTGAGCTATGCCATGAGCAGGAGTAAGAACAAGAAGTCATTGTATGGAAATTAGCTAATAGTAAGTTTGTTGATCAGGCTTATCTTTTGATCAAAGTAGCTCACCTAGATCAGAGAAAAAGACAAGGAATTTTATTCAAATTACTCCTTAGAATCCTTTGTATAAAATGAATAACTTTCTATAATATTAATGGTTTTACATCACTTTTTACTTGTATTATTCTGTCACATTAGTTTAACATTACTACCATGTACAGTGGTTTAGCATTAATGTGATCAGAGGACAAATTACACGTGCACTTCCATATTGTTATATTGAAATCAAGGCCTTCTATGACACTAATATGAAGCAAACTTCAATAAAATATAGACTGCCTAATATAAAGTCATTTTTATATCCTGTTGGAGCAAGAACATGTATTATTTCTTGTCAAAATCACTTGCGGCATGGCACCCAAGCAAGGTGAGAGGAATAGTGCTGTATCAAGACAGAAATCAGTGGAGCCCTCCCCATCCACGAAGGGATCCCACTCCATGGAGACCCATTCTGCCTCCTGGGTTCTGTGGGTGACACAGGCTCCCCAAAGCCCACACTCAACAGGCAGGGGGGTGTAGCCCAGTTCCCTTGAAGCAGATGAAATACTGCTTCCCAAATGTCAGGGATAATGCAGGCCACTGAAGAGTCACTGAGTTTCCATGACTCTCTAGCAACCTTCTCCCAGATGAGAGCAGGCCTGGACCAGACACACCAGAAAGTTCTCCATGACCTGTCTCTCTCCTCTATGGCATATGGTGCAGCTCAGAAGCAGCAATCTTTGGAATAACACAGAAAGGAAGGAATTTTGGTCCCTCTGGGGGACATTCCCCCCAGCAGATTGAGGACAGAACAGCCAGCGCACCCTGAATGCAAGAAGAACCAATGCAGCTGCCTCCTCTTCTGCCTTATGTGCTACAGGAAGCACGGCTGGAGGACAAGGAGCCAAAGATGGTTTGGGGAAAGATCAGAGTACAGAGTATTTGGCTAAAAGATGGGTGGAAAATAGGAACTAGTGCTTGCAGACACAGCTGGGACCAAGCCAGAAAGAACACAGGCTTTGCAGCCAGCTGTGAGATGACCCCAACCTCTCCTGCACAAGAGCTGGATGCAACAAAGAGCAGTGCCCAGCAAATCCACATGGGCATTAAGCTATTTAGGATTTCTCATGTTACAAGTACAAAACTTCACTGCTCAAAACAATTTTCTGGGCTTATTGTACTTACCTTTATAGAGGATAAGGATATTAGAAATAGAGCAGATGGGTTCATGAAAAACAAAAAAAAAAAAAAAAAAAGAAGAAGAAAAGCAGTACTGATGAATTTAAAGTCCTAAATAGGTGACTTCCACCAAGCATAGAGGTATGTCCTGCTCCTGGACCATCCAATGGTAAAGACTTCTCTCCAAACACACCTTGACACAGAATCATGAAAGTCCATGCCAGAAAAACAGGAAATGCCCCAGAAGCACCCAGTAACTCAGGCAGAGCGTGCACCTGACAAAGTGCCTCTGTGTGAGGACAGGCAGTACTGAACCTCTGGACCCACCATCTGGCACATGGGCACCCTTTTCCCCCACAGAAATGGCTGTATCAGGTAAGCGTTGACTTCAGCTTCATCATGTACCCGAGACAAGCACCAGTCATCCCTCCTTCAACCTTAATCCTGCTAGTCTAATGCCAAGATCTCATTGCTATATTTTTACCTCTTTGGTAAAATAGAAGAGGAACCCTTACTACGCTTGTTGCTCTATGCATTTCCTACACTTGCTATATTCTATCATATCTTAAAAACACCACCACAATCTTTCCACAGTTTCTCTAGCAGGAATTTTTACAGAACTAATAGCAATGGAACTGAATCTCCAAGTCTTGCGTGAGAAAATAGTTTCAAACCTGGAAACCAGCAACTGACAGATAATGTCTCTACAGAAAGCAATAGGAAAACCACACTTAACAGAATCTTTTTTTAAAAATGGTTTATTTTTAAATGATAGCAGCCCTCTCATCCCAAAATCCAGTTTATCCATGTCAAACTGGTTCAGCATTGTCATTAAAATGTCCCTCTTTTTGGTCTCCAAGTACATCAATTCTACAAACTAAATGGTTACTTACCTTCACATTGCATTCCCCCCAGCAAGAGTATTCTTCCTGGGTCTTTTCCACACTGTCATCATCAGGAGATCACAGAAGAGCATGTCTGCTCAGGAGCTCTGAGCTTTGCACATATTTCAGTCACTGAAGCTTTTCAGGCAATGGCAGGGTAGGGAAAAATTTCTCTTTTTAAGTACAAGGCCATGATTATAGTTGCTGGTTTGTTCATATAACCATTGACCATTCAAAATCCCACCTGCTACACCAGGGGAGCTCACGACCAAGACAAGAAGAGCTACAGGGAGGAACCCGACTTTAGATCCACCAAAGAATGCAGATAGAGACTGATCAGACTCGAATCCCTAACCATGCCCATCATGACTGTTTGCTGTTATCCAGAAAAACTCCCCTCCATTTTCTTCCTAACTGTTCCCAGAGTGAAACACTTCATCCAGAAGCATAAACACTCGCTTATCAAGCTGAATTTTTCACAGAATCATAGGAAGGCTTGAGTTGAAAGTGACCTTAAAAATCATCTTGTTCCAACCCTCTGCCATGAGCGGGAACACCTTCCACTAGACCAGGTTGCTCAGAACCTCATCCAGCCTGGCCTTGAACACTTCCAGGGATGGGGCACCCACTGCTTCTCTGGGTAACCTGTGCCAGGGCTTTACCATCCTCACAGGGAAGAATGCCTTCCTTTTATTATCTCACTCACTAAGCAGGAAATGTTGATTGAGTTATGCAGACCAAAATATCAACCACTGATAGATATATTGTAGGAAAATGCTTCTGAGATACAGGGACGTATTTCTGCACCCAACAAGAAGCAGTACTGTAGCTTCTGCCTTCACATGCTTCACCTACTTCCAGCACTGACCAAAACAGATTTTGCAAGCATGGTGTGCTCAACCCCTTCATTTGGGTGGAAAAATCATGGAATGGGAAGAGCATTTGATACTCCAGCTGTGAAGCAGCAGGGAACATGTGGCAGACTGAAACCCTGTAGACTCCTATCTCCACTTTCTCAGCTGAGACTGCACTGGCACAATGAGCCAGGACTGACTGACCACAACTTGTCAGGGCTAAATACGAAATTAGCCTCAAGATAGATGTTGGGTTTTTTCCTGCCAACAGTGTTTATTCCAAGTAGCACTTTAAGCACAGGCACTGGAAGGGAATTCTATTGAAAATGAAATGTGAATTTATTATGTTTTTAAACCCCCAAGGTTCCATCTTGGTATGTAAAACTGTGACCAGATTTTCTGGGTAAGGAGAATTCTTGCTTTTGAAATCTGACTGCTGCCATTTTACAGAATATTCTGAGTTGGAAGGGACCCACAAGGATCATCAAGTCCACCTCTTAAGTGAATTAAAGGGGGATCAAACCCACAGCCTTGGTGTTGTTATTAGTACCATGCTCTAACCCTGAACTAATCTTGGTGTCAAGAGCCTTTACAATTTTCTCCCCAATTATGGCTGCTGAACACTGAAAAAAAACTCTTCTGAAATTTTTAGAAACATGCTCCTAATTATATAAGTCATTAGATCACTCTTCTGTTATAAAATTAACAGCCCATCTTGAAAAGAGGGGGAAAAAAATGGTATTCATCTTTATTTAGATGCTGACGCAAATGAGAGGCAAACTGCTGAGCACGTTCAGGCTGGGGCTCAGTCAGTGAGCAGCAGACCACACCACCATCGATTATGCAGCCATCAGGGACAAACATGCTCAGCTGGCACAGCCACAGTGCTTTGAGAGCTGATTCCTGGGAAAGATCTCTCTTAGAAAACTTGACATCTCCTTTTGAACATTTTTCATGATGAACAACATGTTGGCTTTCCCTCTCAGCCCTTGGGAAGTTCATGATCTTCATCCTGTTACATTTTGAGGCTGAATGGGTCTAGCTCCACCAAACATTGTTTGGGCATGAGGGGACAGAGTGGGGGAGAATGGAATGACAGGCTGGGAAGTCTCTCAGAACCCCTTCTGAGGACTGCACTGGGATCTGGCAGATTTAACAGAGGCTTTGTGCTCCCCATGCATGTTGTCCCCCAGCAGGTGATCGAGTCTCCCATAATCCTCAAGCTAACGAGGCTGGGCTTTCCTAAGCTTTTCACAGTAAATCAGGTTTCCCAATCCTTTAGTCATTCTTGTGTGTTCCCTGATGCTCACTCCTCTGTCCTCGTGAAGCCCATACACCAGAACTGTTGAAACCCTGACAATTACTCATCCTAAGTCAAGCGCCTCTGGCATTTATTTGCTTACTCAGACACCCTTTCCATCAGCCTTTATGACTTTTGGACCCTCACACACCAAGACCTCCCCACTTCACACAAGTACATCCATTCAGCAACCAGTACAGGAAAATCTCTGCAAGGCTGATGCTGCAGGATGGATCCCACAAGCAGCCCTATAGTTCCTATAACACTGCAGGCAACCACCTCAAATCTCAAACTTCTCACTTAAAATCAATGTAGCTTTCTCTTTTTTTTTTTTTTTATTTTTAAATCCAATTATTCCTGCAGGAAGTTTGCTCCAGTCTCACACTTCAGATGGTTAGGCACCTTTTTCTCATCTCCAGCATAAAGGTATTAGTGGCCAACATGCAGCCATTTGTTCTCATTTACAGCCGTTTGTCCCAGCTCTGATGCAGTGTTTCAGGGTAGCATTTGCCTGCCACAAAGGACACCGAGGATACTGGGATTCTCACCATTGACTCCCAGGGCTCTGGAATAGGTCACTGCAGTAGGAGTGGGGAAGAGAGAAGGGATAGTCTTCATACAGAATACAGAAATATGAAAACAATCATATTCAAGAAGCTGCTTTATTCTGATTTGTTTATACATTATCCGAGCATTTTATTTTATTATGCATTTTAATAATGCAAGGGCTTAAAAGCTGAAAATGAGCATATTCCATGAGCTCAATATATTTCAGTTTGTACATCATCAATTGTTTTTCCTTGCGATTATGCAGTTTTACTTTATCATCCCTTTGATAACAATTTCTGCATAAAACCTGACTTTATATTTCATTTTTCCCGTCTGTTATCTTAGAAAAATACATCCAAAACACCCTTTGTATTGCTGTACTAATATAACAGATCAGGAGAAGCTGTGGCATAAGAAATCAAAACCATAATAATGTCTTTGGGTTTTGCATTTTAAATACTGCATTCATTGTTGCACTGAGGTTTGAGATCCCTTTTCAGACATTACTGAGATTACCTTTGGTAATGCCTATTTCATTGTACTTTGATATAAAATAATGTATGTCATAAATCATCTAAGTGACTGTCATTAGAGTGAAAAGCACCTACTTATGATATGTAACAATTTGCTTTTCTAATTTGAAGAGGATTGAGGTATTTTAATTATATAAGGTCTAAAGCCCTTGTGAATGAAATTACAATTCAATGTAAAATCACTTTCTGCACAGAGCTGTAAGTTAGGAAATTATAACAGCTATACTCATCAATTTGTACTTTTTGTCTGGACTAAATACAAGAACAAATAGAAAAACTTTTAATGGGAAAAGATTCATAATTTCAGTAACCAAAAACCTGAGAAAACCCTTCATATTTTTAACTTTAAAAAAAAATCTTTTATTTTAGTAGACAAAAATCATCTTTACAGATTATAAGCAGGAATTTTTTCAATAAAAATAAAACACTGGAACTCGGACATGTACGAACTTCATGGAAGCATGGGCAGGGTTGGACAGAAAGGTTTATTTAAAAATTATTGGTGTGCTTCACATTTTCAAGACTGCTTCCATTTGGGAGTGAAATGGGGGTTCAGAGCCTTTTCTGTGCAGAACAATTTAAAATTATTGGAGCACTTCCCTTTGAAGGTGATCAGGGCTCTGAACATGTACATTGTAGAGGGATTTAAAATTATGAGAGCTTTTCAAATTGTTTAAAACATTGATTTTTTTATAAAATTGATTTTTCAACGTTTTATTTCTTCAGTGGCTGGGTAATTACAGTAGACCAGAAGCTGAGGTGCTTCTGTCTGAAACCAGGACTTGCTTTCAGGCTCTCTTCCTTCTCATTCTCTCTCTTCTTTCCCCCTCCCTTCTCTCTTAATAAGTTTTCTGGTTTCTCTCGCTGCTGGGATAGACACATCAGGCTTTGTTCTCGCTCATAAATCTCTCTCTGACCAAGCAACCAGGAAGTTATCAGGGGTGAGGAGAAGGTCGGGTTGAAAATGCAGTTTGATCAGACCTGTTCTGGCAAAATAGCACTATACCCACCTCAAGAGTATCGCCAAACACAACTGGGATGGGGCTTTTAACCAGCGTTCCAGCCACAAGTACCCTCCAATATGTCTCTCAAAGGATGTTACAGGGATTCCAGAGGATTAAGGAGTAACCATTAAGCTGGGATTTAGTTACATGCACAGTTTTCCCCAAAATTCTTTTTTCTCTTGATAAACGTGAACAACAATACAGAAAACCCCGTGGACTCATTCAGAAGATTCAGGTGTGCAGCATTAAAAAATCTCCCCAAAGATTTTGCTTCAATCAGACACAGGGATGATGCACATAAAGTTTGCATCCTTTCTCATATTTATGAATTATGATTTTGGGAGGGCTGGGAGGGTGTGGGATTATTGTTGGTTTGGAATTTTTTGTCTTTAAATAGAAATACAAGTACTAGTACAAGTACTTTAGCCTTACAGGCTAAAGAAGTCTTCTTATACAGACTATATTTAGGATGCCGTGGATGTATTGGGGCAGAACAGCCATGTATCAACTATGTCTTAGCTCATGTAAAGCAGCAAAGCTCAGCACGGACCACTCGAACCAGGAAGTTTCACTCTGCTAAAGATTGCTCTATGGACTGCCAATGATGAGTAATTAATCAAGACATTTCTAAGGAATCTCTATGTATAATGTATGTGATATATGATATATAATATATATAAGAAGTTTGCAATTTTCCTCAGTGTTATCGTCCTTGGAAAATAAGAGCCCAAAACATTTTACTGATCCTCCAGAAAGTACATAAGTGCATCTCAACAGAGAAGCTTTAATTGTAAGGAATAATAATAAGTAACTTCTTAGGGAACAGTTTCATGAATATATTTTTAAATAAACACACACACATGCACATATATAAGTTGATTGCTAATTTCTCCTAGTGCAGAAGATGCCCTATTTTCCTGTTTTTAAAATAAAACTATATTGCCAAGGTTTGAATCAGAGTTTTACGCATTTTTGTAAAAGACCATATCAAAGTAAAATGAACATATTACTGAATTTTTGTCAGCTTGAAATAACACCTGCCACACACAAGGTCTTTAGCCTTTCATGCACATCATAACTTCAGTCTAAATTTAAAGGAACAGGGAAAGCAATAGAGCAAAGCTACCCAGATGTTATACGGTCTGTGCAATTGTAAATTTAAAAGTACCAGCTTTCCATCCAGATTTTAATGCACCAGAAACAATATGAAAATTCCAAGCCACACTGGATTATTGAAATGTCTGGCCATTTTGAAATGAATTTTGGAACAGATGTACAGAGGTAGGCAATAAAGCTGTGATAATAAGGAACATTTCTACATCATCTCACAAAACTACTAATCTATAATGAGGACCAAAACTATTCATGAGAGAGGATGGTTTTCATTATTTTCTTTTTCGGCTTCAGTTTGGGTATTTGGATTCCTTCACTCGGTTGCTAGATTTTGATATTTTTGTAAAGCATTTGGTAGCTATTTGACTTTTTCACTTCTAATCCACAACACAGGCAAGTGTCGAAGTAACTTCATTTCTTCTTCTTCTTTTTTATTGAAGGCAAACAGCACAGAGGAAGAGCAACTTAACTAATTTATTGTCCTTTTCCTTATTACAATTAACTTCAAAATCTGTGCTTTTCAATAGTGGTTACTGACTTTAAACATCTCCCTTGGATACTCAAATTCAGACATCACAAGAGGTTCTGATTTTAAGACAATACAGAATATGTGCAGCACAGAGCAGATGACCAGCAAAGAAAATCTGGGTACCCCGAAACCTAACCCCCCCCACAAGCCCAGCTGTTCTGAAATTTTTCCCATTAACACAGAGCAGCATTTGAAAGAAAGAAATTATTATACTCTTGGGTGGATAAGGTAGTCTCTAAACATCATGTAGACAAGGTAGAATAAATCCTTCGTAAGACTAAGCAGAAAAGATTGAGAGAGCAGGCAAGCTTTAAGCTCCCAACTGTTTCCACAGGCCAGCTAAATGCAAAGGTGATGCCTTCTTTTAAGCTTTCAGGTGGTCTGCATCAGGGCTTATGTGCCTGAAACCTTGTCTAATACTACTAATAGATAGCCAACTAAATTACTTTGTCTACTAAAAGATATCATCACTTCCAACAAACCTTGTCATGCTGACATAAAGCAGATTAGTCAGGCAAGTTGGGTGCCGTGCCAGATTAAGCTGCATACCAAAGGTTTGAGTTTACACATATTACTCACTGCATTTTTCAGCCTATCTGTTCAGTTCATCCTGTTCTGAAAAAAAAGCAGACGTACACATTAATCTGGGTCAGTATTAATTTTAAGGTTCCTAGATTTAAGCTTTTTTATTTTTCCCTGCAGGGATGTGAAATTTTCATCTGTATCTGAACATCCCCAAGTTGTGCAAAGCCATCTCATTTTTCCACAGCATAAAGAAGGAGGAAAAGACTGAGGGAGGAGGGAGGAACATCTAGTTCCAATGAAAGAGCAAAGATATCTTTATTTAGGTGAGTTATCCCCTGGAGTTTGGCCAGCTCCCTGAAGCATTAACCTGAACAGAGGTGACTGACAGCGCTGGCCTGACAGTCAACAGATACCCAGCTTCTAAATCTCTGCCAAAACCTGGCAATCAGGCAGCTAGGAGCAACTACTGGGATGATTCCAGGAAAGCCACTGACTTCTGAATTGCCATTTCCCATTCTTCTTTCCCTTTTCCTTGGAAGTTTTCTATCCCCAAACCTGCTTAATGATTATGAAACAGGACAGGAACACAACTCAAGATAATTTTGCTTTGGTATGCACCTGCTCATTCACTCCAACCCCACCCAACAACTGCAGAGTTTTAGATGTTTTTCAGCTTTGTTTTAGCTTCAGGTGAATGTACAACACTCCCTCTGCCTTGCACAGGTCACCGGAGGATGAGAGAATGTCACAGAACGAGTTTGCTGTTTTCTTAACCTGAAGAAAGGCCTTACTAAGTGCACTCTTTCACACCCACATATGTTTCTGAGATAGCACATATTTTTCTTTGAACAAGCTCCTATGGCTAAATGCGTGGGGGGAGGGGAGAAAAAAATTGCTGAGTAGAAATTTTTGTCTGAGTTTTCTCTGCAGTTTAAATTATCTGGGGGGAGTGAAGTGGGGAGAAAGGAGAGCAGCAAAGAGGAGGTGTCCAAGAATGCCAGAAGCAGTGCTGATATCCCAGTCACGCTGGCCGCAGCTCCAGCTTCCCACGATGGCACTTCCCTAACAGCACAGCTGGCCTCCGTGTCCCAAGCCAAGGATCCTGGGCGATAACCGCAGCAAGAGTCACACCAAGGGCTGTGGCAACAAGTGTGAGATACATCACAAAGGTGCAGGGAGGCAGCAATGTGGCACTTCTTGACACGACACCTAATGAGTCAAGCCTGATGCAAGACTGGTTCCTATCCATTTGGCCACATCTCCCTAGCTTTGGTGTGAAATCATCATTTTCCAGTTAGTCACACTAGTGTTCCAGCTCCGTGTTCCAGCAGAGCGAATAAAGGTTTAATTTAATAACAAAATAGTTAAAGGCCTAAGTGATAACACTTGTTATGTATAAGAGAACAACTTGGAAATTTAAAAACAGCCTTGTAATTAGGGATTTGAGTGAGATATCACAAAGTTCAGGCTTGAATCCATGCTCTGCATCAGTTTTTCTCTATTATTTTTGGACAGTCTCTTAGTTCTGTGTGATTCAGTTCCCCATCTGTACAATAAATGCTTCTTTCCCTTTTTTGTATCTTGAATTACATGCATTTAACTGTACTGAAATCCAGATTTCATCTGGGACTTTGAAGAATTGAATAAAGGAAATTACTATGATTATTTAGACACAGAGGTGCATGCGCACATAATGAACCATTCAAATGAGTGCTCCAAAACTCACTCACTATTCCAAAATGCAGAAGAATGGTGTCCTCTTCCTGAATGCTGTCCCAAGCAGTTAACTGCACGTCCATATTTAAGGTGTAAAAGCCAAGAAAATGCTTGAGTATGCAAAGAAAACAGTATTTCCAAAGATGATGAAAATTTGGGAAATTCACAAGTTTTAAATGTTTTAATGTGATAAATTAAAGAATATAATTTGGCATTTGCCTTATAACTGTGACCTCTCTCCCAGCCTTCTCTTTCAAAACACTGCAATGCATTTTCCAGATGTGTGATGATGGAGAGGATTCTATCTTCAGTGGTGCCTCCCACATCACAGGGGAAAAAGCTGATTGGAGGGTCCTCCATCCTACCTGCCTACCCTTCCCTTGTAGTTTTATGCAAAGGTAACAGCTTTAGAAGGGACATGATGAGAACAAGAAGCATATTGCTCTAGATGTGCTTAATACATAAAAAATATATGTTCATATAATTTAATTTCCTCTATTTGACAGCAAAAATACTGCCAAATTCTAGTCCAGGATCCTCTTTGGAACGTAGTGTGATTGAGAATAAAGCTTCATGGAAAAGAGCCATGAATTTGAAAAGGAGGTATCCCTGTGTACACAACTGAGCTGCCCTCAGAATGTCCTGATCCTGGTCTAGCTCTTTACTCCTAGAGAGTCTAAAAATAATTAAACTAATTATCTGCAAAGATTAAAACAGTAGCATAAATATCTAATTGAGTAACTGCTGCCCCTGCATACTACCCCAAGTACTGTACTGATTGCTCTCAAAATCTCAGACCAAAAAAGACCCCAAGACATCCTCAGTCATCCCACAAGACAGGGGTGACTTTATTAATTTCACTGCTGATAAATTAATTTCTCAACTGTTTCTACTGACCACCAATAACAGAAACTACATGGCCTCACCAGGCAATCTGCTCTAGCCCATTGCTATCATTTTTTCTGGGGAAATTTTCCTAGCTTCTAATCTGGACCTCTCCTGCTGTGATTTCAGCCCCAGCACAGACTTGTAAAAGAGGTGACAAATTAATTTTTTAAAAAGTCTTTAATGTTCTTAAAGAGTATTCATGCCTAACTTCAGTGTCGCTTAGAAGACAAGAAAATTTTAGTTTTTCCAGTTTCTCCTCCTAAGCCATTTTTCCCAGACCCATAAATATTCCAAGTGCTTATTCAAAATCTTTCCAACTTTGAAGAATAGTAGCAAACCTAGTCGACACTTTATCAGTGCCAAGTGACATAACAGTGTCTTGAGAGGTAAATGCTTACCAAGTTCTGATTACAAGGTCTGCCTTTCTTTGCAAAACCATGAGGTGGCTGTTTCTAGGGCTAAATTTGCATTCACCTTGTGATCTAATTATAATTCACCAAAACTCTTCTAAAGTGTTGGCACCTGCACATTATGCATCCCATGCTCATGCAGTCAATGACTTGTGAGCTTAGTCCCCAGTTGAATTTTATACCTTCTTTTTTGTTTTTTTTTTACCTGTTCCTCAATTTCTATATGCCTTTCTAAATTCCTAATCCTGTCCTCTAGTATATTTGCAGGCCCTTATAACTTCATGTTATCTGCAAATTTAATAAGCATATTCTCTACTGCACTGTGCAAGTCATTAATGAGAACACTGAACAGAGCTGGAAGCAGGACAGATAGCTGTGGAATATTACCCATCACATTCTTCCAACTGGATAGGGAAATGCTGATAACAATACTTGGGATACAATTAACTAACTCAGAGGAGTCTCATCTGGTTTAATCTCTTTTCCTTTCTTCATTCAAGTACATTTATTCCATCCGCCCTTTTCCAGTCCATTTTCAGTGCATTCTTGAAAAAACCCAACCAAAAAACAACCAACCAAAACCCAAAAAACTAATGGTTCAGGAATGGAACCAAAAGCTACAATTCATCAGACCCTACACAAGCAGGCAAGGTCCATTCTGTCTAGATACCTTTTCCCCCCCGGTCTAGGTTGAGATCTAACACCTTCACTGATGCTATATCAAATTTATTTATTAATTAAAATCTTTTGATTTGGACTTCATGTTAATTTTCAAAGATTTCAGAGAATCTAATTGTGCACCCAGCACCTAAGCCTGGCAATTTAAGAAGAACTCAAAGACCTTACCTACACTTCATAGCTTCTCTTGAAATTAGAGCCCTGATTGCTCAAGAAAAAGGTCAGATGTACCTGAAATACAAGTCCCAGCTCCAGTAATAACTTTGGAAGTGAGCAGCACAAAGTGAATGAGTGGCAAGTTTAGATTAGATTATACAAGTTCTTGGTTCCCCATGTCAATAACTAGGCTCAAAACATGGGATGCTATGGAAGTACTGCATCCATCCCAGAAAGTGATGGCATTAGTTACTAGGAGAGCTAAGCACTTCCGTCTCTCTGGGGACAGCCAAGGAAAGTAATCCAAATTAATTTTAAAGAAGGATTAGTTAAATCAGCTAACTAGCTAATTATATCTCAGAAAAAAAATGCTTAGAGACCTAGGGTGGACTAAATCCATTTTCAAAGCCAAGTCAACTTCAGGCAGCTTTCATTTTGCACAAGGGTGTCTACACAGCTCATACACTGCGAATTCACACCTAATCCAAATGAACTTCCTGAATGTCCCTCTGGGGGAAAACTAACGTGGAAAGGAGCAAGCATGGATTTTGAGGAAAAAAACAACCAACAACCACTTTTTAAAAAGTTAATAGCTCGATGATTCAGACTTGGACTGAAATCTATTTCCTACGTGTTACTTAATCAGACAGTTCCATTTGAGAAAGCGAAGAGCCAAAAATAGAGTTGTGTAAAAGCGCTCTGAGCAGCATGCAGGATGGAGCTCCATCCCTGTTCCCAGGCTGCCATGGCTTTGGATGGCTGGGGACTAACTGATGAGGTCTACCGGGTTTCAGGAGGATGTGGTGATAGTAGTAAAGCCTGCCTAAAATACAGGTCTGCATCAAAATCATGAATCAAAAAAGGAGAGAAAGGAAGTAAACAAACTAGTTTAATGGCATTTTCACAGCAGAGCAGAGAGAAAGTGGTTGGTCTTGAATATGTTTGCCATGAGAAAAGTAGAGGACAACTCATTTCTGATTCTTCCCCACCCCCAAAGTGTTTTGTGCAACTGGTAAAGCAGCACTTTCTACTGACCTTTTGGAAGTAGTTAAGAGGAAGATATTTTTGAATTTCTACCTAAAAAGAGACTCATAAAAATGGGCAAAGATGGGCCAGCCATACCCACCAAGCTAGACAGCTGCTCTCTTGCAACCAAAAAAGGAAATTTCAATGTTTTTACGGCCTTCAGTGCAATGCAAAAGCTTATACCAAATTCTCTGGCATCTAGTTGCACATCAAGGAAAGGATCATTTACAAATGACACTGGAAAACTGCCATTTTATATAGGACACGTAGAGAGTGGAAAGTCTGCATTTCCCTACAGATTGTTCACACCATTTTCTCAGACAAACCCCAGCTTTGCTGGAGAGCACTTCAGCAACCTCTGAACAGAACCAGCAAACTTTCTGTCAGTCTTTCTGGATGATCACAGGTTCTAGCACCTTTCCTAGGCACAAGACCAACCTTATGGCACAAGTTTTCCCATCGGCCTGGTAGTGTGGCCTGCCCTCATGGCACAAAACACATGGTGGTTCCCAGAACCAGGCTGCAACACCAGAGCACAGCCCATTCTTAGAGGAAGAAATGAAATGTTGTGCTCTGGAGAAACCATAAGGGCTTCAGATCTCTTTGACCCTTCTGTACCTCCACAATGACTGTAGCTCCAACACAAGATGATGCAAGGCTCAATGACAGACTCCTCTAGCGTCTCCTCAATCTTACACCACTAAACCAGATCAACACTTGGTCTGGGGTTAGGGCTCCACTTGGTGAGTTTCAGGAGAAGCAGACAGCTCTGCACAGCTCGTTTGAGCACATTGTGACTTCGAGCACGTCTGAAGGGGCCCCAACTCAGCCAGAACTAAACCTGCTGCTTAAACAGCCAGTAACACATCAGCAGCTCCAAAGACACTCATTAGCTCTATCACTAGATGTTATCACAACAGAAACTGGAGTAATTGACTTTTAAAATAGCTAAAAATCAGTGGGCCAAACAGAGAATAAAGAAAGGCTTTGTCAACTAATCATCCCATCCTAACCAAATAGGTCCTTTCCTGCCCGGCTGCTCTCAACCTTCCCAATGCTCCTGAGCTGCAGCAAACTCTCAGGCCTAGAAATCACTTCCTGATCTTGCTAAGATTAAAGTCCATCTAAACATCCATAAAAATATGTTGCAAAGTCTAGAATACCTCTTGTGTTGTTCACAAACCTTACTGGAGTTTGGGAACTTACAGACCATTTCTGGCATTTTGCAGAATGAAGTACTGTTTAAACCTGTATTAAAAGAGCATCTCAACAGACAGGAAAGCTGGTGAGTGGACAGGTATCGGTAAAGCTGATTCCATTAAAGAAATCACTTCAGTGCCTTGAAATGCCTGAACCTGTAGAATTAGTAATTTGGGGATCTGACTTCGTTGCTATGTGTTAGCCTCCAAAGTGAAAACAATCTGTCAAACCCAGAAAATATAATCTTTTATTTCAGTAATTTCTTAAATGAATGCATGTCATCTGTAAGGGTTGTTCTTTTCTCTTGGAAAGACAGTGGAGAAAAATGGGTAGTATCATATGCACATACATAAGGAGATGGTTAAGGAGCGGATGGAACTATTGGCTCTTTGCTCCATCATCTGGGTATTTACCTTTTGCTCAAACTACTGCGACATTGGTAATTGCATCTTTATGACAAGGACAGGTTTCTGCTGTAGCATTTGTATATCAGCAAGGAGTGATTAACTTGTGACACAGTTTTATTACATAGTCCTCCCACTAACTCATTTTTCTTGGTGTTATTGAAGCACTTCAGTGGGTTTTTTCTTTCTTTTTTCCTTGTGTCTCAGAACAGCAGAATGACTGTGTGAATAACTCGAGAATGAAGAGTCCTGTTTATCCAAATGAGTCCTCTGGTGCTTTCTTGCACCTAGGTTATGTTATTCTATTTAGCTTGATTAACAAAAACACAAACAAGTGAGAAGTTTTTCCTTTGCCAGCAATTAAAGGATGCAGTTGTAAATAAAACACACCTTCACATGGAGACCCTTTAATTTAAAAACTCCTCAGAAGCAAATGTATTTCCAGAGCTCATGGGTAAATTCCTTCTCACTGAGGAGTTTCCCCAAACCTATCACCTTGGTAATTGCAGCCAAAGTGATAAGGCATGGACACAGGCAAAGTTCTTGCTTTACCTGAGGGTAAGTCCCAAACCACTCTCCATGCGAAGCTGAAGGAAACACATGGCTGTGCTTTCCTAGGATATGAGACATCTCCCACAAAGAAGATGGTGCAACTCCCATCTGCTATAGCAAGCGGCTCAGCGTTGAGCCCCTGGTGACAGATACCACACAAAAAGAAAGTTACATTCAGTATCAGCTTCAATGGCCAGGGTGACTAAAGTCTGACATTGCCGTCAACTAATTTGAGGTGTCAGAGACAGAAATGACAAGAGCAAGTCCCAAAATGAATGTTTCCTGAAGGTTGGTCTGTCAGAAACCAGGACAAAGCCACCTGGAATGGTGATGGCTTGGTGCTCTGCTAGGGACCCACCAAACCAAATAAAAGGGTCATCCTCATTTCAAAGCGGACCACTACAGTCCTTGTCATCACCGTGGTCCTGAGCTCATCCAAGGGCTCTTTTGACAAGGATATTTAAGTTACTGAGCACTATTAAGCGTGGAGCCCTCAGTGCCAGCGAAGTGACAAAACTCAGTGGCGCACAGAGGAATGCTGCTGTGCTGAAGGGAACTCTGAGCAGCATCACACTGTTCCTGCCTTGGGAACAACACACCAACAACACTGCCCAGCTTTCAACCAGGCCTTCACTTCTGGATGGGAGGGAAATCCTACAAAACGCTGCGGTGGCAAAAATGGCACACACAGGCAGGCACATGTGGGAGAATCCTCTAGGCAGGTTTCAGTAATAGAGGTAAAGCCCTTCCTCCGATTAAGGCATGGGAAGGTGCTTTATTCATCAGTGACACTGATGGCTGTTAAAAGCATTAGAGATTTTTCCCAGCTGTCACCACCCCTGTTCCAGTGTTAAGCGTAGGTAGAAGCTCTAGTTCTGGAATTAAATGCAGCTGCTTAGTGCACTTCAGATCACCAACATGGGCTTCAGGTCCTTCCCAGCCTAACTCTGCTCTCCTCCCAGCCCTTGCAGGCATAAGCTCTCTGACTGTCTTGGGACAAAGTTAGTAGCTCTGAAGTTGCTAAGAAACATTCCCAAGAAAACAGGAGAGCCCCAGATTCCTTTCACAGCAGAAGCCCAACAACTTTACAAACTGAAGGGAAAGACAAACAAACAAAACGAAAAAAGACCCCAACAACTTAAAAAAACAAACAAACCAAAAAAACCCCAAAACAAAAAAAAAAAAAAAACAAACCACAGGAATACTTTCATCAAATCTGAAACCTGCTCATCAGTGTGAGCCTACACATATAGTTTTGCCATCCATCCAGCTTGACAGATTCAACATGAAACAACAACAGTGCATCTGAATGTGACAAAACCCAGCTGAAAATAGAGAAAGCTAACAGAGGAATTGGTGACTACACAAAGACACCACAGGCACAGCCTATCGCTGCCCCCTGAATCTGTCAGAGCGCCTACAGTTATTCTGTCCTCAACAATGTTCATTTATCCAGGACTAAATATGAGATTTCTAAGCTGGATTTGTGAATTCCTGCAGAGGC
Source organism: Corvus hawaiiensis (assembly GCF_020740725.1). Taxonomy (NCBI): domain Eukaryota; kingdom Metazoa; phylum Chordata; class Aves; order Passeriformes; family Corvidae; genus Corvus; species Corvus hawaiiensis. The sequence goes on along the minus strand of NC_063215.1, from coordinate 111,549,495 downwards.
TTTGATTTAGCTCCTGACGTGCTGCAGGGGAGGCATAACTGGAGTCAAGAGTTACATGCCATGCTAGCTTAATCTCCTCTGCAAAATGCTACATAAAGGACATTCCCTTAAAAAAACACATGAAAAAATGAAAGATGAACAGCAAAAGCACCTTCTCGTGTCAGGGGGAGACTTGCCTGTGTAAGAGGCAGGGCTGGAGGAAGACACTTTCTGCCACACACCTTGGGTCCTCTTATCAAACAAATGGACTGGGATGATATGCCAATAACAGGAGGAAGGATCTAATTGGGGGATACCAGGGGGTAACACAGATCATCTTGTTAAACTAAATTTGTTAATCTAGTGTATATGAGAAAAGGGCAAATGGGAGGGAGAATTCGTCCTTGTTAAACATTTACCAAATGTTGGGTTATTTGAGCCCTGGGGAGAAGTAAATGTATTCACTACTTAAAGGCTGGAGCATTTGGTTTTCTCAGTTGGAATTTATCCCTGATCTGAAAGGAACATTTTTTCCCACTTGGAAAGGTTAGCAGCCTTTGTCTGTGCGAGTGATTTAATATAATGGACCATGATTATTGTTGGATTATTATAATGGCACATTGGCACAGTTATAGTTAAAGTTTTGGCAGAGTTTGTCTCATAAACTGCTATTTTACAACTCGGCTGTAAAAGTTTACTTCAGTCTGAAACTTGAGATACAAGATCTCAGTCCAGGAGGAGTCTTTTTTACTTTTTTTAAAAGTCAAATTAAAGGAAAAAAAAATGCTTAAAATTCTCTTGGCTAATGTTTAAGTTATGCAAGTATTAAATACAAATTGAAATCTACTGGCTGAAGACACTTGACAGCATTTACTTGCTCCTGAATGCCTTTGAGTTAAATCAAAACTTGTTTCAAGTACTTTTAAGTAGAAACATGGTTTTCTCACTTTCAGTATTTTGAAGAAAAATGTGGACTAGTAAAACAGCTGGGATATTAAACAGAAAAATGAAGAGAGAGTGTGCCACAAGCACTTTTTTCAACAGAATTACTGGCATATATTTGTTATTAAGAATACAATTGATTTTTTTTTTGCATATGTAAATACACAATCATTAGTTTTAAACCCAATATTTGCAAAAGTTTTCACAATGTATACTAAGGAAAAATTCAGCTTGTTTTAAGAGCCCCTGTGGCCTTTGTAGAGTCAGACTACAGGACAAGCTACTCCAATATTGTATCATCTGCACAAAGCCTCCAAATTTCTCAGTTCTTAAAGGCACAGTAGCCAAGTGACCACACCAGTTCTCATTTCTGCTTCCCCAAAGAACTCTAAAGGAATTCAAATACCAGACTATGAAAACACCACTTACTGGTACTGTAACTCTATCATTTATATCCACCTGGTGCCAGAGACATTGCAGTTGGCAAACATACCATCAATCCCAGAAAAAAACATTTGCAGGAAATTTGGAGCAGTAAGTACTTTCTGGACTAAAGCTGCAGAAACTGTAAAGAATAGAATCATTCAAGATAAAGCTAAACATGACAAGCTGGGGAAGAACCAACATAACTTTTTTTTTTTGGGAGACTGTCACGGCTTAGATTTGGGGATGTGAAGAAGGACCAAAGACACATCCAATACAAGCCCTGGCCAGTTCCAGGTGCCTTTAGCCAGCAAACTTATGGCCTGAAGCAATACCACCAAAAAGTTACTGTTTTGGCATGAATGCAAGTTTCCAAACTCGTAACATGTAAGCTGTTTCTGCCCAATATTTTGAGGCTAATCTCTGTGTTTTCTTTGAAGCCTCCTTTTCCCTACTGAGACATTTATATGCAGGGGGTTGATGCAAACAGCCAGAATCATGAATCTTTAGGCACTTTTGAGGAGATGTGGGAGTACATCCCTCCCTGCCATATGGCAGGTCTTGGAAAATGCTGGTGACTCACCAGTGAAGACTTATCCATCCAGTTTTCTACATAGCAGATAAAAACCGTTTCCCCCAAAAAATTTCATTACAGGGAAGTTTCATCACCTGATCCCGCTGGTTTGTGCTCTTGCTGTACAGAGCACAAAAGGATAACTAGAAGGTTTTTTGTTCCTGATTGAGTGTGGTCCATTAATACATACATGAAGACTAGCCTAAGAGATCTCAAGGTCAAAAAACTCAAAATTAAAGCTAATCTGCTATCTGCTTAATCAGAGTTAACATTTTTCACAGGGTGAAAAGCATTAAAGGCAGTCTATAGCTTTTATTATTGAGTCAAATTAAATTTTTACTTTCAAATCCCACTCGTAGCACAGTTTGTAACATTCCAAGTCATATTTATCTTTTGCATATTAAAATATGATGCCTTTCTATAAATAGCTACAGGTTTCTTGGCAGCATTGGTGTGACAGAGGATTAATTAAACTGGAAAGCATGGAGTGTGGGGACCAGATTTATATAATGAAAACAATATATCTGCTAACACCAGAGAAGTGCTGACACTGTAATAATGCCGATATTAATATTTGGTACAGAACGTTGTAGAGCACATTAGGAAGGTGGTTAAATCTGGTGGGCTGAGAAATGATCAGAAATTACCAGAAGAAAATAAGGCTGTTACTTTACTACTAATATTACAAGTCTCACTCCCATTCAGAAAGATTCAGTGGTATCTTGTATTTTAATACCCAGAGCCTGCAAAGAAGTCCACTGACCTCCCATGCGAGCTCCACAGCAGCTGTGAGAATATTCAGAGGTTTGATGGATTTTTTCCCTAGATAACACCCCAGCAATTTGCAGCCAAATGTGGACTAGGAAAATCAATTAGAAAAAAGAATTAAAATCTATCCCCTCCTTCAGTCTACCAGCTAGTTAATACAACCAACTTGTTACATGGTTTTATGTTAACATAGCCTTATTTACTTCAAAAACAATGAGAGAACGAACATCCAAACACCACATCAAAACAACCCATTAGACCTCATGAACATTTTCCAGGATTTCATAGAAAGCCACAAGCAAAAAATTACCTTTGAAGTTTATACAAAACAGGGAAGAAAAAACCAGAAAATACACAAAGAAACTAATAAAAAAAATTCCTTCTAAATACAAGATGCCCCAGGGCATTTAAATATTCAAGAATATTAAAACACATTCAAACTTTACTTCCCTACTCTTGGAAAACAAAAAGAGCCACCTAGTAATTTCCACTTGATTCCTTCTGCATTCCAACTTCCACCTCATCCCAGGACATTACACATGATGAAAACAAGTACTAAACCTAAGTTATTTATTAAAATTATAGAATAAAATGTCAGAGTAAAGATATATATGCATGTCGGTGGTCCAAATAAATTAGGGTCATTTTCATCAGTAGATGACAATTTTTACATTTATTATAATATTTTCCCCATAACTATTCTGTCTGGTGACATTTTTGAACATATATTAAATATATGTGGCAGTATATAATGTATAGCTAGATATTTGACCATTGCTAAATGCTGCAGTATTTTGAATACATTTGCAGACTGTCAAATATTTTAGACTTTCAAGTGATACATTTTAAAACACAGTAAAATGAAGATAATTTACAGAAGAAGAGACGGATTCTGCTTTTGGCTACTAATAAGAAAACTCAGCCTCCCGGCAAGTCTGAGAGTACCAGACCACATCTTTATTACCTTTAAAGGCATAAGCCACATCAGGAAGTAACAGAGGTGGGAAGACACTTACAGGACCAGGCTATCTGCAGGAAGCTGTTGATAAAGTTAAACCAGGTGTCACCAGCTGAGAACCTGGTCAAATAACTTAAATTCTAGTTCCTGAAGACTATGTGCTGACACAGGAAAAGGAACATGACCAAAAGCTGGGATGTTTCAATTTTGGAGGCAAACTTTATCCTGGCATTTGTCATTTTTATTTGGCACATTTAGCCTGGAACAAGCACAGATGAAGTTTACAGTGAGAGAAAAACAGAAGCCTCACCTACTTCAACCCAGCTCTTGTCTCTGCTCTCCTCCCCAGGCAGCTCTCACACCCCTTCAAACCTGTGTGCCTTAATTCACAAGCCTGCCCCTCCATGCTCCAGCCTCCTCTGACCTCATCCCTCACTTTTCCGGCCACAGTCCAAGGCCTTGGCCCTTTGCCAAGTCCTCACCAGGGCTCACTGTCTCTTTGCTCCTTCTCTTCCACCTTCCCAGTCTTTCACCTTTCCAAACAAACTCAGGCTTCTGCTCTTGGGTTGCCTTCCCTGCCACTCCTCTCATCTACATTCAGATTGGAGACCCCTCAAGACTGCTCCGGCAGGAATAAAACAGCACAGAGGTGTAAGATTCCTAGCACAAGGGCTTGCCATCCTCTAAAAGCCCTGAGGAAATGGGCAGCGCATGGAATGTGTATCTTCACCTTCCACCCTGCAGTGCTCCAGCCTCTGTACGAGGCTGGTTCTCTTTGGGCAGAGGCTGTCATGCACCGCTGAAATCCAACTCCTTGCTGCTGAATATGCATGAACCAAGATCGTTAAAAGCCTGACAGCTTTGCCAAATTTGTGTGGATTTTGACAAAAACTGCAAAATGCATACCCTTCAAACAAAAGCCGGTTTGTTGCCAGCTTTCATGCCTCTGCTCCAAAACATGGGTGTGCCATATAGTTTTAAAGAAAAGATCACCAGAATTGGGTGTTTCTCTCTTTTTTTTCCCATCTACTATTGCAATACACTGTTCCAGCCTTCTCCCTGTACTGCTCCACCCTACCAACCCTATTTTTTTGGGATTGCTTCAGCTAAAATTTTGTGGTCTAAAATAGATAGCTGGAGTGGAAAGGATGTCATTCAAATTATTAAACTTAGCAAAGACACACAAACCCAGGATCTCCTAAAGGTCCATTGATTGTGAAATGATCTTCGAGTTCTAGTTTCCCAAAACTTAGATCACACAATGTACTCCATCTTCTTTCACAGCTAGATCCACAGGCCACTGCAAGGTGTCTTCCAGCAGCCTTGGAATTGAACACTTTCAGGGAGCTGCAGGTTTCTGCTGATGTGCCAAGGTGTTTGGCTTTCTGTAGGAAAAAGACTTTCCATTAAAAATCCATTCCAGGAAAAAAAAGATGAACCAAAGTACAAAAGATGTGCATCTAGTATTTGTTAATGGCTTGTTTTAAAAATTTGTGAGGTGCTTTAAATTCAGGGTGGGTTCCAGACACACTGAATAAAGAAAAGCAGTATTTCCTTTCTGCCATGACTGGGATGTAAGTAACAACTGACAAGCCTACGGAAGGAAACAGATGTAGAAACTTTTATAGGCAATTCCTGGGATTCACTAGGAACATTGGTTAAGTGTTAAAAAAGAAAGAGCTCCACATAAACAGTCTTTTATGTGTGTCTAAAACGGACTTTAGCCAAGAGCCAAGCCGGCCTCCAAGCTATCAGAGATACCATCCTGGTCCTCACTTTCTCCAGGGGAAAAATAACCAGGCAGCACCTGTCCAAGCTCTGTGCTGCATCCCAAAAGGCAGCACAGCACCGTCTGTGCTTCTCATCTATTTATTATAAGCCTTGGAAGCTCCAGCTTCTGTCAGTTGTAGCCACTAGTGGATTTGACAAAACTTTATTCTTCTGCTTCTTGCAGCTGATGAGGAAGCCAGGAGCTGATGAGCCACCACCACCCTTTCCTTTCCCCATCCTCTACGCAATGCAAGATGCAGTATTGCACCAGACAGTCATCCAAATCCATCTGGCTCTCATCTCACTGATAAATTTACCTAGTGGAGATCTAAGAGAGCCCACAGTATGGCTTTCTACTTCTGAACTGAGACTTCAAACTATTCAAGGCAAAGTTTCTTCTCAGCCAAAACCATACTATGCTGCATGGTTCAGGAGGAGACAAACGTGGCACTACCAAGTAGCTCAGATGATGGAAAACTATGCAAACAGTTCCCTTCAGAGTGTACTGCCGAAAGCTCTGCATGCAGCTGTTGTACATGGCCAGGCTAGGAGCTTTACATCCATTAATGACAACATACAAAAGACGTAGAATACACTGAAACACTCAGCTCCAGTTTTGGAGGTTCTGGGCAATGTCCCAGATTTCCCAGTTAGTGCCTTTCCCAGTTTGGAAAAAAACACTCATGTTCCTACAGACCTGGAGAAATTCTCTGATCCCCAACCTCTGTACCAAGACAGGGGCTAGATCAGATGAGACTCAGTGGGTGATGGGATGTATATCTATTCCAGCATCCCACCAAAATCCTTCCCCTGGAGGGTCAATGCAGTTTCAGGCCAGGCAAGTCTGCCAGAACTTCCCTCTGTCAAAGCCTCTTCAAGGTGCACATACTAATTAAATCCCTTTTCTTGAGAAATGGTTTCCTTAAGAACACCCAAAATAAAGGTTTTTACTACAGGCTCAGCCCTGTCAGATGCTAAACACCTCTTCCTTGCTTGATGACCACCAAGTGATAGCCCCGAAGGCCAAAATCCCATCTCTGCCTTGTGGCAAGATGAACAGGAAGCCCAGAATGAACCAACCCTACTTCATTTACAACCCCTTACAGGTCAGTTTTCACTTGCAGGAAACCTGTACCAAAGCAGCATTTCCCATCAATATGGCACAATCCCGATAGCCAAGAATCAATAGATCAGCTTCCCTTTCTTGTTAGGACACCAGCTCAGTGCTACTGAATGAAACACTTCCTTTAAGCTCATCAACTCAAACTCCTCTGCTGAAAAACATCTGCACACACACCAGTAAGAGGAATAGTAATTATTTCCCCAGAGAAGAACGATTTTGCTATAAACTTCAGAAGCAACTTGATTTAACAAATTAAGCTAAGAGCTAAGGACACTAAATGCAGTTAACTTCTTTGAAGCTAGAGGCATCAGAAATTATTTGCAGTATCCCTTTAAACACTTTCACTTTTGAAAGGATGAATACAGAGTTCTTGACAAAACCCCTGGCTTGGGTTTTTAAAGGGGCAAGAAACTAAAACTGACTCTCAAGGAACATCTTTCCAACTAATAAATCACAGGTGCGTTTCTCTTCCTGACACTTTTTAGAATTTCCTACATTAATTAATTGATAGAACTAGAATAGAAAAGTATCAACAGAAGCATCCCATTCAGAGCATTTGCATTTTTACTTTCATTATTCGAACTATGGGGGTTTTTCCACATACTAAATTGCTTTTTTCACTTCTTCCTATTACTTGGCATAGGGAGGTTCTTGCTATTTTATAACTACCTTATGAAAGACAACAAACTGCTGAAAAATGGCTAAATGTACATTTTTCCTTAAGGAAAACAGCAGGAGTGTCCTGCTTCCACACAGCCTGGACATTACAACTGTTCGAGGATTTCTGTGCAGCTGAGGGCTTCTGCTCAAATGTCTTTTTTTTTTCCTTCTTTCAGTGACATAGGGAGGAACGTATAAAACTCTTAAAAGATCCTTTCCTCTGTGAATTGTTCCTTCTCCCTGTGCTGTGATAAATGCCATCTCACAGACAGTGACACACATAAACTATGAGGATTTATAGCACATTTCCAACACTAATATTAAACGCATCCTTTAAACTTCTTTGGAAAGATTTCAGGGTTTTTTCCCTGCTTTAGTATCACTTAATAGCTGTTAAGTCACCTTCAAAGAATTTGCAAAACCTTTGAAGTACAACACAAAAAATAGACTTCAACATCTTCCCAACAGTGTCAGGTAATGTGCAGTAGTTTTTGAAGGCACGCAGAGGTAGAGCTGTCTAATGCCAAGTTACCACCGCCCACCCTGCAGCCCTACTCCTGCCAACGTCAATTTTACAAACGTGCTTTTGTTCCATTCCCTTACGCTACAGAGGCATTGGGCATGAATGACACAGATTGCTGGCTTGTTTGGTTTTTTTTTTTCCCTACTTGGACAACTTACATATATTTTATTTTTAGAGAGGAGATCCTTCTCCAACTCCTTTGCAGCAGGGCTTGGGTTTACAACTTCTTGCTTTCCCTCCATGAAGACAAGGGATAATTTTGCTGCCTAATTTCTTACTTCAGATCTCATTTGTTCAGTAAGAGGGAGGATTACTGCCTACCTGTCATAGATTTTTCCATTTTGTTACCACATGTCCATGGATTGTCAAGAATAAACCTTTAGGAAAGGCTTAAGAAATTTTTACAACAAAGATTTCCAGTTTTAACTCACACTAAACTCCCTTAAATGAATGTGGTCAAGTGATGCTATTGCCCAACCACATGGAAAACAAAGATTTCCCGCATATGAAAAAATAATTATCTGTACTTTAAAAGTTCAGAGTGCAGAAGTTTTGCATAATTAAAACATTTTCTGAATCTTGCTAGTGGCCCAAAGGTTAAATACTTTTCTTTGCTAGCCTAGACCACATAACTGAGAGGAAGCAAGTGAGTTTATTCTTTGAAAGACCATGAAAAAAAACCAAAAAACCACCACAAGTTTATTTGTATTTGCAAATCCTTTCAGGTCTAAAGAACCAGCAAGATAATAAATTGTTTTTGCTGAAAACAGGAAGTTTGGCAGAGATGCAAAAGGACAGCTAAACTTTGGCTAGACAGACCAAAACTCTGCGTTCTACTTTGAGAGTATTTCCAAAATATAAAAAAATTCCAAAAATTGGAAAAAAAAAAAAAAAGGAAGAAAAGTGAAGTGCCTCAAATCCATAGAAAGCAAAAGGAACAGCAAAGGCATCTGGCAGTGGTAATTTGTTGCCAAATTTGTGGTTGTGTTTTGCTGGCTTCCAGGCTGCTTTGCCAGTTTGCAGTAACTTCCACCAAGCACAGCTGAAACCCACACGTATAAAGACTCAAATGCTGTCAAAGCTAGAAAAGTCTCAAGTAGTCCTTTCTCTCTTCTTTTCATCTGACCAAGACCAAAGGAATAAATAAATAAGCACCATTCATAACATTCTAGTGTATAAAGGGAGACAACAGAATTTTGGGTCTCAGGACTAAGGCCCTACCAGGTTTTTCCATGTAGAATTCAACGGGGCAACACAACAACCCCACTCTGCCACCTCATTGCCACTCCTACCCCATCATCAGGCCACCAGTGGGACCTGGCAGGAGAAGTCTTCCCTCAGCACAAACACAACTCAAGTGCAACAGTTTGTAAGAAATGTGCGAATGTGGTCTCTTTATAAAAAGTGTATGTTCAAAACACATCCATCCCACACACAACTAGAAATTAGGACAGACTCCAGCCTTTCAGAGGGATTTTGAATGGCTTATAAGACACGACCACCAGCTACAGCCTGTGAACAAAGGCTTGTGGTAGGCTCCAGCACTGCCCTCTTTTTGTTGCTATAGTGGCACTTTCTGGCCCACTTCTAGCCTGGGTGTGTTGGCTCCCTCCTTACCAAGGGCCAGGTGGAGTTCAGGGGTGGCCACAGGCCAGGGTTTGCTCCTAGGAAGCCACTGGATCATTGCTGACTTCTTTTGGGAGGTAAAGATTCCAGACTGCACGGATACGAGCTGTACCATGATATTTGCCCAAAGGAACAGAGAACAAATCCACAACACAAATCTAGCAAATGATGCAAAGGGTCCCTCCCAATAAAATACTCATATGAATGCATTCATGTGAGTAAGGGAATCTTAAATACATTAAATTTGCTTTTTGGGCTAGAACTGCCCATGACTGATCTGAGACCTTCCTCTCCCAAAATGCTGGGGGTTTTTTCCACCCCCTTTTTTTTTCCTTCTTTCTTTCCTCCCTCCCCACTCACATTTATTATGAAAATGCAGGTCCTCACAGCACCTGTCAGAAAGAATCACTGAATCCTTTGGGCCAACCAAAATAGAAATATAATCAACAGTATAAATGCTATCTTCTGAAACACACAACCCCAAAATTCAGTGATCATAGACTGATCTTTTTTTATAAGATCCATTACTATTGGTACACAGTCTTAAGACCCAATTTACCAGCAAGAGATCATCTTCACTATATCTGGGGTTTTTTAATCCTGAGTCATGACCTCATGCAAAATCCAAAAATAGGGTGCACAAGAAAGTGAGCTCAAATCTTCAAACTCTTTTCCTCAGTACAATTACTTGCCTAATTTAATTGCAGAATCCCTCATTACACCTGCCAGAGTACAGGCAAGACAAAGGCAACACAGTGGTATACTCTGAAGATGGAATATGCAGAAAGCTGAAATAGAAAAGTCCTGAGAAGTTGTAATAACTACCAAGGATAACAAAAAGGAGAGGGAAAAAGAAAAACCAACAAAACCAGCAAACCCTTACTTCTGTTTTCCAGTCTTCACTATGGGACTCTTAAAAATCAAGCCTTTAGAAGAACTTCAGTTAGAACCCTGATATTCTCAGTCCCTCTGGAAACCTAGACCATGTACTTCTTATTAAGCCCTCCCAGCATCTGCTCTTTAATAGTTGCAATGGCGATGATATCAACAACACCCACACCTTACAACACAGCATTTTTCATCTGCTGGAAACAAAACACTTCCCAAAGGAGGCAAAACATTATCATTCCTTGTTTGGAAACAGAAATTCAGCTATGGAGAAATGAAACCACTTACCCAGGACCATTCAGCTGGAGCAGCAGCAGAGCCAGGAGAAGAAGCCAGAGTCCCTGTCGAGATCTCCAATGTGAGCCTTTAACACTCGGCACTGCACCTTCAACTTCGGTAGAGCAGGTAACGTTATGCTCTCCTCTCTCACAGATCTGGTCTGAGCTTTAGTTACAATCTGGAAGCACTTCAAAAGCTGTGGATTAAAAAGCCCTGTATAAATGCAAAGTGTGATTATAATTCAACCGATATTGGAAAAATTACAGCAGTTTGTATTTGTTTTTCTGTATTTGTGGAATTTATGTTGTTTCAACACTTGAACAGCTTTTGATAATGACACCATCTGTTAATTCTCACCCCTCACTAAATTGGAACAAGTGGTGAAATTGTTAGACTACAGTTTTACAGATCCCAGCTTATCAAACAAACCTGAACCCAGGGTCAGTGAGGGGCATTACCAGCAACAGGAGGCAGCAACCAAGTCAGGTACAATTTTCAGGCCAAGCAGAAGAAAAGGGTAGGACAATCAGGAACAAAACACCTTTCAGCAACTCCTTCTGGAGCAGTTCTTTGTTAGGTCATGCTTCCTTTCCCAACCCTGCCAGGGAAACAGCATTAATTCCAAGGCTGCTCAGATTGGTGGGGCAGCAGTGGGTGGGGTATTCCTGCCCCATCTGAGCTCACTGCCAAGTGGAATGGACACCTGGGCACAAGTTAAACACTCTCCAGTTGCAACAAGCAGGCAGAGCTCTGAGTGGCTCCATTAAAATAACACTGCCAGAGTAGTGTCCAAACAGTTGTAAATTACTACAATTTACACATGCTTTACCTGCAGAAATACCAACTGGGAAGCATGAGGAGGACCACAGACACTGGTAATGCAATTGAAGTTGATAACCAACCTTTTGGCTACATCCCCTCTCCACTCCCCCATTTTCCCTACATGTTGATATCCTTCCCTCTCCTCTAAGAAATGGTCTTCCTCTGTTTTCAGGTTACATGAGAATTTGTTTAATACACTTGTATCTGCAAAAGGGTCAGATTATGTTACATGCAGATTAAACAGTGAAAATACACAGCTCCTGGTCTCTAGACTACTTTTTGCATATGTTGTTAAACAACCCTTAGGTCTTCTATGAACCTTTTTGTTCTCTCTTTCTGAATTTGTGTCAATAATTTCATTCTTTTCTTAGATAGTGAACCAAATCCCCAATAGCTGTAATCTTCTACTTCATGAAGACCTTTTATTAAAGGGATGGACTTTTAAAGCATGATGCATCACTGCACAAGGAACAGGGAGTTTACTCATTTTATTTATGAATGTTCAGGACACAGCTATGGAAACCTCAGCCCTTCCTATTCCTGATTATGCACGAGTCAGGCACAAGACTGCAGTTGCACTTGTCTAGCAGTAGCCTTGGTGGAGTAACTCAAATAAGGCACACCTGGTGTTCAGCACCACAGTAATACCTAATTACCTCACACACCCAGGAATGAAACAGGTTTCCCACCTGCCATTAACACAATTCCCTGTCGCCTTTAGTGGGCTTCTAAGAAAGTTGTCCAGAGAAGTTATGGATGCCCCATCTCCAGAACTGTTCAAGGCCAGGTTGGTTGGAGCTCAGAGCAACCTGCTCTAGGGAAAGGGTCAATATATGAGACCACACAGGAAAATGAACCTTCCGGTAGCCCCAAGAAAGGCAGGTAAAGAACCTCAACCCAAAAGGTGCTGATGCTGCTATGATGGGGTGAGAAAGGTGTCCAAGGTACAAAATCTGCCGGACAAAAAGGCTTTGGTCCTCAGTTCCACTGATTGTGACTATTGGGAGCACATAATAATCAGCTCACAGGGGACACCAAGAGACCTAAATTCACTTGTTGCTGTCATTCAGGGGTAATTATTCCTAAAATAGAAGAAGAATGAGACATTTGCTGGGCATTGTAGGCACATGGTTGACATCACTAGGAGCCAATCCAGACCCCTGAGTTCAGGCCAGCTTTCTGAAACCCTTTATGTCATTGTCTTACAAAAGGTATTTGATACCACTGCTGCCTTCTCAGATGTGATCTCATCCTTGACCCTGAGTGGCACTTTTAGGAATAGCTCCCTCAGGTTTACTTTTATCAGATCATAAAGTACATCATATTCCCTTGCCTATGAGATGTGCTAAGACTTGTATCATTTGTAACTGGAAATCCTATAAAGCTGCCTGACATTTTTTTGTTCATGAAAAATTGAAGTCAAAGTTGGACTGGATGAAAAAGAAGCTTCCAAGATTAAAAAAGTGCGTGTTTGGTGGACAAAACTATAATCTGGTGCACTTTTCCATGAATACAGTAAGAGCTAAAATTTTTTTTGTAATAACAACAGGACTGTTTCCCTTCTTGGAGTAATAAACACATGGTCCCTGACTGACTTGCTTCACTAATGTTACAAGTATATCATATATATGCTATATTAAATACATTCAGTTTTTCTACAGAGAAAGTGGAGTGGTACACAATTATCCAGCATCACACCTTACAGCATCCTGTCAGGACCCTTGGACTAATCCTTTATTTTGCAGATCTGCAGACTAAGTATGAGGGACTAAAAGACTTGCCCAAGGTCTCTGTGCAAGTCTGCTGCCGAGTCAAATTTTCACGGTCAAAGATAAGTACCACGGCAGCAAACAGCGTGAATCTAAACAAGCAGACAGGTTGGAGGATGTCAGCAAAAGGGGCCAGGAAGACTTGAGTCACAGCTGGCATGGGTCAGCATGTAAGTCGAGGGGGCAGAGAATAAGCTGAAGCTAAATATACTCCAACTCCTTGTAGACTCCATGCTGGCAGTAGGCCAGACTGCAGCAGTCATGGCTGGGGCTGGTTTAAAGTGCTCTCCCCTGCCAGCTAGTCAGCCCTGCCTTAAATTAACCCAGCTGACTTTAGACTGAAACAGATGATGGTTCCTCATAAACTCAATTACACCAGCTCAGCCATGGATGGAGAAGGCTCCAGATGAAATGTGGTGCTTTACCAATATCTTCAATCTCCACTGTCTTCCCCGCAGTAACTGATGACAGTGACTTAAATTCTTTAAATCCATCTGAAAGACAAAACTTCAGGTTAACCTAAGCAACATCACTTTCAGGGGCCTCTGCCTAAGGTTGCTGTATCAATGATGAGAGGAGGCTTTCTAACACCATTTCTTCACTGTATGTCAACATGTAGCAATGAATTTACTCAAGATGTTCCTGTGGATTTCTTTGCTGGTAGGGTCATCCATTTCTATGGACTCTTTTTATTACAGTCTCTGATCTTTCCAACTGCAAGAAACCACAATACTGCTTTACTGGAGACTTCTTTAAGTCCTGATATAAAACGATGCTTATATACACCCTTAACAATTCCACTTCAATCCAACCATTTACTCTTATATTAGTTAGGATAAAATAAAACCCTGGGGTCTGTAAAAGCATGTGTACGTGCACAGATATAAATATAGTTCAACTGCTAAACTTACATGCTGAGCCTACATTTTCTGTAATAAAATATTTAAGTGGTTTCAACTCCACAGCTGGATTTTTTTAAACCTCTGAGATAGCAAAAGACATCAGTGCAGGACAGTATCCACTGTACACAGTCAGTCAACTGGATGAGTAATAAAATGAGTATCTTCTTTATGGACTGAAAAGAATTTTCCCAGAGAGAAATAACCTCAATACTACCACCTCATGCCACTATAAACTAAGCTCAAGTCTTCATTTTAAGATGCATTTCTAATGCCTAGCATTTAAATATCAGAAATGTCTGATAAAGAGTTGTCTGAGGCTGAGCCAAAGCAGAATAAATGGCAAGACTGTAGAAACACAGAAGCTTGTGGAGGCTTTGGAGAACAATTAAACACTTCTGTGGACTCTAGTAAGAGCTAAATTTTCTGACGCCGAATTATTTTTTCTGTGCTTCTTCAGAAATTAGGCTCTCCTGAAAAGTCACTTTTGAGGATGGTTTGTCATAGCCAGGGCTGGACCAGCGGCAGGAGTTGCTTGAGCTGAGTCCTGGTAGTTCAAGTAGAAGCTCACCCACTTGTCATCACAGAATATGTGACCTTATTACTCCTCCCTCAGTTCTGGCACTGATTGTTAATGCTGTTTGCAGCCAGTGAAGTTTCCTCAGTGCTCTCTGCTGCCGTCTCTCCCAGCCCCTTCTGCTTTTGTTTTCCAATTGCAGCAAAAAATATGTGAATCCAATTTTCTGCCAACACCTAGATGAACCAGTTCCAGAAAATAACGTGGAAGATAACAAAGCAGGAAGATTTGAGTTAGGGTTATACTACTAGCTAAAAATAAATTGAAAATTGCAGGAATTTATCTGTATATCAATGACACGATGCCACTTCCTACTGTAGGACCTGAACAAATTAGCTACCAAAGTCCAGCCCTCAACAGCTCAGATTTATCTCAGATTTTACTGGCAGGGAGAATGAGAGTCAGTGACAGGACAAGCCCATGATTGTGAAGAAAGACAGCAGTAGATCCAGATCTGCTGGCTCACTTCCCTGGACATTTGACTTTCCACAAGCTTCCTGTTAGCTGGGGGTATTGCAGAGAGCTGGAGAACCTGCTTGTTTTGGGCAAAGCTTTTCCACTGGCACTGAGAAGGTCACCAGGCAGGACTGGAGAGATGTCAGGGCTGCAGTCTACTCCTCTCTGGCTGGGAGCAGTCCCTCTGTCAGAGCATGAGCTCCCCTTGCTCTCTCACAGCCCTATCCAAAAGGCATTGTCTGGAAGCAATTAGAGATTTTTAAAATTTTTTTCTTTTTTTCCATCGTTGCCTGACAACTTCAGCAGACTCACACATAGCCATCCCCCTATGCTTCTAAAGAACTTTGCTTACTGTTAACTATTTAAATGTTGAAAGCATTAAAGCTAATTGAACTCACTGCTCAGAGAACCAAGTCTGAGGTCAGCTGTCATATACAGTAACACTGTTCGGGTAAAAGAACTTTAGGGTAGTTTAGAAATCTTTAGAAAAGCGTTCATGCCTGTCCACATACTTGTCAGTCCTACCTGTCACTGCTAATGTGGGGGGGTGTTTTAGGTTAGAGTTACAGATGGAGCTGCTTTGAGGAACTCCTCAAGGAACGGCTGTAGTCAGTGCTGAAAGTGGTGACAGGAGATGATACTCAGCTGGCGAAATTTTAAACACCTTGCTTCAGATGCTTAACCTGGCAGAGTCCTTATGGACCAGTGAGAGGCAAAGGGAAAAGGGATGGCAGTGGAAGGGGAGAATAAAAGATAGTCTGTCCCTTCCACAGAGCAATTCAGATTCATATTCAAATACTCTAATTGCCTTCCAGAGCAACTGACTGTCTCCTTGTCAGCTTTAGTGGAAACCTGGATAAATCCTCCTGTATATGTAGATATTGTGAATATGCTCTTAGTATCATATTGAAAAAGAGCCTCAGATGGTGAGAAAAATTCTCTTGACTTCAAAGATGTTACTGTTTATGTTCATGCTGCTGAGGATTCAGCCCAGTATTTTTAAAATGCTAATGCTCCATGGCCCCTGTGTGAACAAATTTATTCTGACTGCCATATTTTTTGTTTTGTGAGAAAAAAGAGAGGAAGAATTAGTTGGTGGCTGCTAATGGTACAGCAGCAACAGAGGACTTGTTCCTAAAGAGATCCTTGCCTGCTGTAAATCCAGAGCAAGGGACACATCAGGATCAGACCTGTAGAACAAAGATGTTCATAACATTGTGAGAGTATCTTCTACGTGCACTAATAGACTGTCTTCCATAACATTGAACTGCTGGCTTTGGGGGTACAAACTCTTTTGTTCCTACCTGGAAAAAGCAACCTGCTAGAACTAAACAGCAGGTTATGCTGATTTTATAGAAGGGTGAGTTGTCTTTAAGGAACGCTGAGGAATGTGAACATTCCACATATCCAGACAATCTTTGCCGTCAAAGACTGAAAGGAAGAAAAAAAGACAAAAATGAACACATCAAGGAAGGCTCAATTCCTTCTCATCTGCCAGGTCTAAGGCCAGTAGATATGCACTTCTGTTTTGTAGGAGGGAAGGAAGTCTGTTGGAAGCCTGATTCTGGAAGGCTTTAAGGAGACACACTGCTGTTGGAGAGGTTATCATGGGACCAGAGGCAGCCAAGTACTAAAGCATAGCTGCAGTTATGGTTTGTCTACATTGTCTTGTCATTAATTCTCTAGCCAGTCTTCTGGGGGATAACAGGAAACCTCTGGATGGCAAAATCCATGCTGTAGACACATTCATATCCTTTCACATCTGTGACTATGGCCTTGCAAAGAACAACATTTGAGATTACACCACACTTTGAACTATAGGCAAGAGGCTTAGATCCCCAGCAGCACAGGGAACGGTCATGAATGACTCGGTCTTACTTACTCCACAATCAGTCAAACTTTGTAATCTGTACAAAATAAAGAATTACAATCAAAAGAATATGAACAGCCCAAAGCAGCTGCAGGGCTCTTCTGGGGGAAAGCAAGGGTCTTGCATTTGTCTTCCACTTATATCAGAATGGGAACAACCTGATGACCTAAGAAGTGGAGTCATTTTTAATACCTGCTCCTTCCTCCCAGTACCTGGAGGGGTAGAGTCCTGCATGCCTCATCTCACTGGTTATCATTATTATGTCATCCAGATCAATCATTTCAAGCTCATTGGGTTGTAAATGCAGCTTTGATCATTCGTTACACTTTGTTAGTATTTATCAGAGCCAGGGCTCTGTTAATCCAAAACAGCAGCATTCAAACAGCAAGGAAACCTGGGCTCCAAGAGCACTTACTGCAAGTTGGAGGGGTGGCGTTGGGTTTTGTTTGTTTTCTAAATTATTCACGTCTAAAAATTTCCCAACTGCTGCAGGGTTAAGCTCTGAAAGGCAGAGGAAACCTTTCCTCTTCTAAGACAGGCACAGCAAGAGCGAAACACCAAGTGCTTGCCTGTTGCTCTAAGCCCATCACTGCTCCAGAGGATCGGAAACAGGCACAGGAGAGGGAGGGATTCCTCTGTGGGCAAAACCTCTTTTATGTCAAAGCATGCATAAGGCTCCTGGGGCTGATCCACAGCGCACTGAAGTCATCAAAACCAAGAGGCCTAACTCATAAAGTGCTCCAGAGCAGGTCTCTCACTGGCTTAGACTCCTTGTAAGCGCCAGCGGCAGCCGATACCTCACTTAGGACAAAGTAAAAGGGCTTCTTTTTAATTGCGAGCCCAGGAACGGAAAGGAGGATTGCACTCCAAATGGTCTCCTCAGCGATGACAAGCACAAATTCTTTAGCACCATCTAGCTAACGGCGAAGGTAACCCACACCACACTCCTGCCTGCAGAGCTGCTCGTCCGCCGAGGCTCCCAAAGCCGGAGCGACGGGAGCCGCATGCTGATGAGGGGAAGGAGAGGGCGGATTTAGCAAAGCACCCAAGAGCGGAGTGAGCGTTTCACACAGAGCCAGATGGAGCACGGGCCAATCTCTTTCTGACAAAAAAAATTATATAAATGACCATGGGAAGGACAAGTGCAAATTTGATAAAACAAATTAAATGGTACCTTGTCCAACAGTCTGAGAAAACATGAGGGCAGGACATGGATGAGAATACTTTTTTTGATGGAATGTCAGAGAGAAAATGGATGAGAAAAATGCTGTGGAAGCAAAACTGAGTGCAGAAAGCTTAACAAAGGACTACAAAATTAATAGAAGGTGCCTAGAAAACTTCGAGAGAATAATCAGAAGTCAATCAAAATCTTGAACAAGTTCATGCAATATTTGCTGAAATGTTCCTGTAGATATAAAAAAAATACAGTAGGGTGAACAGTTCAAAAGAATATAGTGTTTTGAAGTGAAAGATCTAGAATTTTCCTTTTTGAAAGCAAATTATTTCTGAATATTTTATAATGCTGTATTATTATATTAAAAATTATATAAAATTATATAAATATTATATATCATTGTATACAATTATCATATACAATTACATTATTATACAAAATGTAAAAAAAAATCTCCAAAGTAAGTTAGCAATATGCATTGTAGTTTTTATAAAAGGAACATTTCCAAGTCCCTGGTTTTCTCAACTGGTGAAAAAATTTGAAACTGATGGACAATGCATTTCAGAATGAAGCCAAATATTAAAAAACTCAAAGAAAGGATTTTTCTCCCTAAGAGTTTCATGAAAAATTTTCAGAACTTCTTTCTCCCTTACGATTCTGATGAGAAGTCATTTAAGCTGATATTGAAACTGCCTGCAGGGTAAGGCACAATATTTAAAGAATTATTGGGAATATCCCTTCCCCAAAGAATTGCTAGTAAAGTATGTATTTACCTAAATTATTGTTTCACACAGGACTGAACCATTTTCCGAAAAGAGTACATCTTCACATTTCATGGCTTTGCCAAGGAAAAAGAATTAAAATACACAAAAATAGGAAGCATTTTGATTTAGCACTGGCCCAATTATCTATTTATATTTAGGCCTTCAGAAAAATCTGAGTTTTATTTTCACAACCAACTAAACCAATCTTTAATTTTTTATCTCTACTTTTGACCTAAGTTATTTTAAACCATTTGCCAGGCATTCTTAAACTTCCTCTCACAATGTGTTTATCATTATTTGGTTGGTTGGGGCTTTATTCTTTTAAGAAATGACCTAAAACACTCACAGAGCATGTTTCTGCAAGGAAGAGCCATGGGCCAATTGATATCTTTTTGTTAAGCACTTGTACCCTATTTTTAGACTATAAAGACCCAAATTCAAGCCCTAAGCTAATCTGTGGGCCAGTGTTAAAAGCAGTTTGTGTGTACAGCCTTCCCCACAGGTCTGTGCTTCGAAGGAGATGTAAAGAGGCAGCTGTATCTTGGGGCTTGGTGACCATTTGGGAGCTTCACATGCCCCCACCAGAGCAGGCTGACAGAGGCTCCTCGCTCTTGATAAAACAGACATCACCTCACAGGGGCTGGTTGTACAGGCCACACTCTGCAGAAAGGAGAGGCCCAAAGAAGGTCCGAATCCTGGGAATGGAACTTGTGAGGGGACAGAAGGACACAGAACTGCAGTGGAGCACAACCTCTTCCATAGCAATACAGTGAACTTCTGCCAAGCCATGCTACACTCAGCAACACAGCGTGTAACGTGGTCAAAAACTGGGGGAAAAGGAAGCTACTCGAAGTCTGATGAAATCAATACCCACGTTGCTGAGTGGTGGAGTTGCTGGTGCCAAGGAAACAGGAGCCAACACTCCCAGGGGTCCTCCAAGCCACGCAGCATGTGGCCAGCTCAGCTAGCATGGCAGTGCTCTCAAAGCTTTGGAAACAGCCTGTGTTTGGTTGGATCTACTTACTTAAGGAGAGAATCGAGAGAGGAGCTTTTGTTTGCTTTCCTTTTTTCGCTTGCCTGCATTACTTGGTTCTTTTATAATTGGGCTTGTGCAAAATATTCTGTCAAGATGCATGTGGTGGAATTGCCTCTGAGACTCTGAGCACACGCTAGTCCCACGCCCTCTCACACCCTGTAATAAGCTTTTTATTCTACTGTAATTAACAGCCAGGAACCATCCCCTCTTTGCTTAAAATCACAAACAGCCCTACACTTAATATTTTGTGCTGCTTTTGCTTTACCTGCTAATAATCCTTTCCCCTCCCTGAATTGCTTTCATATACTCGCTGCCTGTCCAGCCACTACATGCTGAATTCAAACTCCCTGATTGCTTAATTAAGTAATTTTTGCCTAAATGCTGTATATTTCATACCAAAAGATTCTACGCCTGTGAAATTAAGGAATAATTTCTGCATACATATTTTGGGGAAATGGACCACTGGGGTAAATACAGACTTTCAGTCATATCCACAGGATGTTTATTGAATGTATTGCAGGTCCTCTTATTACATACTTCCAAATTTCAGAGTAGTATTTTTTCATGCAACACCAGCACATACAATTTTATTCCTGCAGAAGACAGGTGATTTCCAGTGGTCCCAAATAAGCAAGGCTCTTATATCTTCCCTTAGAGAACTTGTATAGGCAATTAAGAGTCTCAGCCTCATTGAAAAACTAATGAAAACAAGGTAAAATTAGGAATTTTAACCAAGTTCATGTAGACCATTTACAATATTTTATGGGGTTTATCATCAAATATAGGTTGCACATAGGACACCCCTGCTTGAATTTATGTCAACTTACACAGAAAAGGTGTTCAACAGCAGTGGTTCAGGTTACTACTCATTATTGGTAATTTTAAAGGATAAAAAACATAGTGTTCACACAGGAATAGGATCCAAAGCCCTCCTGCAGTTGGTGGACTTCCCATTTAATATGACAGGCATTAGATCAGGCTGATTATATCGACTGATGTGGGGACAGAAACCAACTCTTTTGGCTTCATAAAAGCAAATGTCTTTTTATCTGAATAATTATTATTATCGTTGAAACAAAATGTATATTTTCTCAGCTTTTTATTTACAATGTAAAGTGCTTTCCACAGTAAATCAACAAATATGAGTATTCATGTCACCAAAAGCTGATGATTAAAAATAATTACTTTAATGGTAGCTGGCCTGATGCCAAACATGATTAGCTTTCGCATTTCAAGCATGATAGTAGATAATTTACATCTCTTTCACACCAATACCAAACTACTCCTAATGGATTCTATTTTAGTTTTTATGAATTAATAGAAATTTAGTGTCCAATTCACTATATTATAGACACTATTTGCTTTCAAAACCAAAGAATTGTTTTAAAAAAGGGCAGAAAGTAACCAAATGACAGGATAGGAAGCCAATAAACTCAGCTTCCCTGCTGACAGTGTCCTTGCCTGTGCCCTTAGAGCTGTCAGAGGCAGAGTGAGAAGAAAACTTTTTCCAACAGGCCAGAAAATGCTGTCAAGGGGGAAAACCCATGGAAGTACCCAAAGTGTCTCTACCAGAACACATGCAGACTGAAGCCCTTCTCTCCTAAAGACCAAGGAAAACTTCCCACCTACTCGAGTGGACAGGATTTTGTTCTGGGGACAGTGAAGGAAATTGGACATTTGCCTTTTCAAAACATCACAAGCTGCTCAAGGACCTGATGGGTCAAAATAGAAAATATATTTACATTCTTCTAAATGAGTTTTAAAACTAGTTGCCTTTTACCTACCCATTATGCCTGAGAACAGAGCCCTGAGCGTATCCTGTGGGGATAAACACTGATGTACACACACAGAATGGCCCTCACCCACCCTAGTTCAGGCTCAGGGTGTCAAAAGCACCCGGACACTCTTTGTGGGAGGAAAAGGAAGAGCAAAGAAATTCCACCTCCATCTGGTTTGGAAGTTTGTGCCCATAGGAAATGTGGAAATTCAAAACACAGTGAGAAAGACACAGTGGGAAGGTCAGAAGGACAACCTTATCTTTCAAATATGGGATGATTGCTTCTTGGCTGGAAAGGAGTGTACAGGAACATCAAGGCAAAAATACCAGGGGTGTTCATGTGGGGAAGGACTCACTAGCAGGAATGATAGGTAAGATAACATCTTCCATATAGAAGATAATAAATTTTCATGAAGATGATAACCTTTCATGGAGGTAATAACCTTCAGCAGGCTGGAAGAGGATGGTTTAAGCTACCAAGAATATGCGACCTTGGTGATTTGGTTTCCCTTTATTCCCTGATCTCCATCTCCAACAAGCCCAGCAAAGTTCCAATCTTTGCCTGACTTCCACCAGGACCAGACTCTGAAAAGTGTAACCACTTTTGGTGGCTACAAGAAGTTGGAACCTGTGTTTTCAAAGAAAAAATTTGGTAATGGTATCCAAAAGATGCACAACTAAAAAGAAGCAAAGAGAAGCACCCTCCCTTTGCCAGCCTATACCACATCCCTCAGTGCTACAGGAGACAATTTCTGGAGCCTGTGATTCCCTAAGACTGCTCAGGGCTGCAATAATGAACCCAGCCCAAGCTAATGGGTTTCACAGGACCTGTAAACATCCATTTTCTGTTGCTGGTCACTGATTAAAAGAAAATATATTAGTCAAGTTTAAGCCTTCACCTTTCAGCCTACTGCTGGCACAGCACATAAACACTTCTTGTGAAACCCTTCTAATTTACATTTCAATGGACCACAGCCCTCATCTACTCTGGAATTAAAACGTCCAGCACTGGCAGCCTCAAACATACAGAATGGATGTGGTGCCAGCATCCCCCATGCTTCTTCTGACCTTCTACAGGCTCCTATAGGGGCTGACAGGAAACCAAAGCTTCACATCACATCAGTGCTTCGTTTCTGTGGAGAGTCTTAGCCCCAGCAGCAATTAATGCTGGTGGTGAAGCTGGTTTTCACAGGACAGCCAGTGCAGTCTTCCTACAAAGGTCACTCATATCAGTTCCCAGAGGTTTCAGAGCAAATATCTGGAAGAGGGAAGGTGCAGGGAAGAGCAGACAAAACTGGTAGGCTCTACCAGTTGGAACAAATTTGGAACTGCTTAGTTAGAGATAAAATTCAGTATCACAACAGGAAATCCCAAGGCCTGTTCCTGTCCCCTAGGCTAATTGCTGTTGGTCTGGCAGTACACCCCTGTTGCTGAGCCATCCCTTCTCACTAGAAAGAGCTCCCAACACCTCCCCCCTCCTTTCGCCTTGGCAGAAATCCGAGCGTATCCTCCGCACTCCGATCTAAAGTAAACCGCCATGTCATCACCCTAGCACAAAAACACACAAATACCCTCCCACCTTCGGAAAGCAGCAAAACATTAAGCTTTATGGGTACAACAACTAATATAAAAAAAAGCCTGACTATTTAATGCAATGTTGTGGTTGAGAATTTAACCACACAAAAGGCAGAAAATTCAAACGTACAATTCCCACAGAAACCATAACTTGGCCATGTTTCACATACACACGTCAAGGCAGAAACTTTAACAGCGCATTCCCCGATCTGAATTATTGCATTTGCAGAAGAGGTACAGCTCTCCTCCTCCTCCTCCCTTCGCTTTTTTTCACCTCATTTTTTTCTCATATACAAATCCCCAGTGGCAACATTTATGAAAAATTAGGGAAAGGGGATGCCAGGGGGGAGGAAGGGGGAGGGGAGCATGACTTTGGGTAAACACACATGCACTGGACAGGGTTGAAAAGCAGACCTTAGCCTCCAAACTGCTTCCAACTTCAGCTGGTTTGTGTCCAGGCCCCTGGGTTTAAGTTCTTTCCAGGGCAATCACTGAAGTCTGTACCATAGCTTAGCCTGATCACACAGCACCCAGCCCTAGACACGTCCCCCCCGCAGACTTAACCCTGGAGGGAGCTGCCCGACAGACAACCTGCCGAGTCTCAGTTCCTTTCTTAGCTCTTCAACATGAATTTCAATTTGGCCAAAGATCTACCCGAATCTACTTTGGCCAACACATTCCTGTTTCCCAAGGCAATGCTATGCAAGCAAATGAGGTGGTTTTAACTCATCCCTCAGCGTGAACAAGCCTCGTTACAGGGCAGGCTGAGTGAGACCAGCCTTTGCACCGTTCTGGAGTGAGGACATAAGTCATGGCTCTGGATCTACATTAGGTTACCTTCACCTCTCTACCACTACAGATGAAACAATGCCAATACTGCACAAACCCCACCAATTCCAGCCTTCTCTGCTCAGCTTTTAGAATAGTAAATGCTCGTATTGTATATGCAGGCAGCTAAACCTTCCTCCGCCTGCCAACCTTGCTGCTTAATCCCTTCCTACCTGCTCCAGAGAAGGAGGTACAGCAAGCAGTATGCTTTTTTCTTCCTCAATTTCCAGCCCCAAGTTTGGAGTCGACTTTGCTTGAGTATCTTTACTCATATAAGCAAATAGGCATTTGTACCCAGAGGGAAGATGTGGTTCCAGCCATTGATCTGGGCTGCTTGCCTCACTTGGCCCCGGGCAGTCACAGAGGCCAGTATGGAATATGTTATACTTAATGTGCTGTGCTGCATCGTTTCTGGCTCTGAGGAGCCTGTCCTGAGTGGCCCAAGCAGTTGGAAATCTGAATTTCTTGGCACTAGTGAATTTCAGCTTGTAGAGAGCAGAAAAACGAGGTAACTTCCCTATTCATTTTACAACAATTAAGAACGTAAAAATAGATGAGCCATTCTGAGTCACTGATGGCCCATCCAACCCAGTATCTCATCTTCCCCAGCGGGGAGCACTGGGTGCTTCAGAAGCAAATATAAGCAGCATGGCAATTACAGTGATCCCTCCTCTGGTATAACCTCTCAGATTCCAGCAATCAGCAGTTTGGGGACTTCCTGAGCCAGAGGTTGCATCTGGACCATCATGTTTAATAGCTCCCAGAAGACTTCTCCTCCATGAATTTGTCTAATCCCTTCTTGAACCCATTTATACTGTTGGCTTCTACAACATCCTGTGACAAGGAGTTTCACACTACAATTGTGCACTGAGGGTGTTGGGGAAGCGGGGGGGAGGAAAACTTCCTTTGCACTGATTTCAGCTTGCTGCCTAATTATTTCAGGGAGTGCCCTCCAGTTCCAGCAGTATGAATAGCAGTAAAAAGCCACTGCTTGGGAACTTGCTTTCCACCATTCAGACCATTATCAGGTTCATCCAAGCTTCACTTTCATGGGCTAATCAGTATCTCATACAGTCTATTTACTGTCTCTCATAACAATGTAATTCCATATATTCACCATATTTCTCAGTGCTTTTCTGTTTTCACTGTAACCTTTCTGATGCAGGAAATTTTTCTTTGGCAATGGACAGTCCTGATAACTAACCAGACTGTATTTACCAGAAGAGTTTAGAAGCCAAATTATTTACCCTGAAAATACAGGCACAGTTATAGAACAAGAAAAGAGAAACTTCATTTTGCACTTTGGTGGCTTCATTGAGTTCAATTCAGCAACTGAGCTTTACTCAGATTTATGTTCAACCTTCTGTCAGCCACACAAGATATCTCCTGAGCTCCTACATACACCTATATATAATAATACAATTGTATTATAGCATAATGATATATAATTTTTTCAATAATTACTATAATTGAGTTACGTAATAACTCATAATTATAATAGTAAAATGCTATGATGATACAAGCATAACGCACACATGTTTAACTTTTTTATACATATGCATACATGCATGTCATACACAACACAAAAACAATACAAGTTATAACTAAACATAAATTTCTTTGACTGATTAAATTAATTAATTCCCTAATTTAAGGGAATGTGTCCTAGATAGGAGAAGTTTACTGATATACATCCCATTCAGGATCAGCATGCAGGTAAGAAGAGAA
Source organism: Corvus hawaiiensis (assembly GCF_020740725.1). NCBI lineage: Eukaryota > Metazoa > Chordata > Aves > Passeriformes > Corvidae > Corvus > Corvus hawaiiensis. The sequence goes on along the minus strand of NC_063215.1, from coordinate 111,523,707 downwards.
AAAGTCCTACAACACCAGCCACACCAGCCTTGCATGCTGCTTCTCCGGTGGTTCCTTCTTGCCTTTTCCCTCCTCACTCTACTTCTGCTCCTGTTTGACCTGACTTCTGCTGTCCTTTGCATAAAGAAAGATTTCACTGTGTCAGGCATGACTCCATCTTTTGTAAGGCTTCTGTGACTATAAGCAAAACACAGACTAAGACAAAATGCCTTTAATTATCCAGCAGACCCGAGTTTGTCAGGTCTCAGGGCAGAAACTGCAGCAGTCAGTAAGCAAAAAAACCAGCTTCTGTCTCAGGTGCTGACTATTTCCTTATCTTTTCTTTCCCCTTTCACATGCAGTTGCTTTGTCCCTGAAAGAAGGCTTGAACTTCAGCTACAAGAACAGACATACCAACTCCAGACTCTCTCAACCGTGTTTGTTTTCTATCCCCAAAAAACATTAATTCTATTTATTTAAGGTCATTTTAAGAGACTTTAAAGCTAAAACAGAGTTTATAAAAATTTTTTGCAGTGAAAAAGAGAATATCATATTAAATTGAAAGCAGTGCTTTAATGAATAACCCTTCTTTCCCCTATCCATACTTATAACAAATTTTAACAAAAATAAATAAGATGCCATGAAGCCAAAATCAGATACCTCTTCTTTTGGTAAAGAAGACAAGGAATAATACTTCAATCTTGGCCAACAGAAGTTTTGAGAACCAGTTACTACCTGCCAGCAATTAAAGATATGCTTAACCAAATACCACATCAAATGACAACACCATACACCCATGTTACCATGGATGTACCTTCGTGCAAGTGTGGAAATAAACATTTAAGAGCAATTAAATCTTAGTCAGGTGCCTAGAAATAAAGAAATGTGATTTGCTTTGCTGTTGTCATGGAAAACATCTGACCAAAAGTTATGGAGCCTGATGCCTGATGAGATTTCTGGGGCTTCTCTTTAACCTTTCATTGCCTTGGTTTGTTACTTCTTTCTTTGGGACACATACATACACATAGACCTCTCTAAATATATTTATGTGTGTGTATTAAATACAAACATCCATTCTGCTTGAAAAGATTTTATGAGGGCTATTTAAAGTCTGCACATCATAAAGAAGACTGAAAGGCACACTGCATACACACTGTATCACTCTTATTGCACCTAACAGTCACTTGCATGGTATCAAGCTGAGGAGAAGTGAAAAGGGGAAAAATCTCTGCTTGGTGAAACGTAAAGGCACAGAGGAACAATCTGTGCCAGAGAGCAAAAGACTTCTTTGCTGGCACCTGGCCCCTCGCTGGCCCCTCACAAATAAAGCAAAGCAGTGCTAAGCACATTATTAATCTGTGTCAAATGCAAAAGTCAATTTGTGTTCCTGCATGGGCTGCAAGATCTGGTGGTCCACGGGCAGAAATTCTGCCCGCTTGGCTCAGGGAGGGATAGCACCCCACAGAGGGGGTGCTGGGCAATAAAACAGCACAACCTCGTCACGTGGCTTTTTTAAAAGGATTGCAAACAAAACTGCAACACCTCTGTGGGGAGTTTTCCTGCTGGACCAGAAACACCTGCACATTTTAGAAACATTGAATCATGAAGGTTGGAAAAGACCTTTAAGATCATCAAGTCCAACCATCAACCCAGCACCACTACCATGTTCACCACTAAACCGGGTCTTCAGATGCCACATTCACCCCTTTTTAAGCACTTTCAAGGATGGTCACTCCACCACTTCCCTGAGCAGTCTGTTCCAATGCTTTACAACCCTTTCCATGCCTTGCATGTTCAGCTTGTGGACATTTTGACTTGCATGGACCCAGGACAGCACCAAACTGACAGAATGTAGAAGGCAGCCACCATACCCCGTGTCTTGGAGGGACTTTCAGTAATCACCCCGCACACCCAGGTCCTTTGAGGCAGGACTTGCAACACTTCTTTCATCCTTGACACAAGTTTGTCTGTCCTGTTCTTAAGGATGCCCAGTAGCAGACACGTACTGGGCTCCCCAGGCAACCTAGTCCAGGGTTTCACCAAACTGCATCATTACGGAGATCCTTCCTACTGTCTAGCACCATCTTCATCCTAGGGAGGGGGGACGGGGAAGAAAAATGAAGAGCAAACAGTCTATCCAGCCTTCATTAGCAGAAATGTTCTTCAGTGTCTTCTTGGTTGACCTTGTCTACTAAGACATAGTGAGAGATAATAATAATAATAATTAGCACTTACATAGCACTTAATCCTCAAAGCACTTTACAAACATTAGCTAATTAACTAAAAGGCAGATTATAGATGTGTCTGTACATATAAATAAATAAATATAAAAGATCTGGGAAGCCTGCCACATTCATCCTTGCAGAAGTAAGGCCTTGCAAATTGCCTGCACTACACAAATCTTACTGCTTTCAGTAACACGTCATGCCAGCTTGGTTCAAAGCCCACAGATCAGCTTATGAGTGTGTACTCTGCCATCCATGTAGACTTGCAAGAAGGGAAATTTCTTTAGGACAGCCATGAGGTGACACTAATTAAGCAGTCTGACTTAATTTAATACTCAACAGGCTTATTTTCCAACATGAGGAGTTGCTAATGACTGTAAATACTTGCATTATAGTTGCTAGCCACTTTAAATAATTGCTAGATACCAATTAAACTCACAGAAAAAGAAACAAGGTCAGGGAAATGACAGTATTTTTAATCTCCCACTATCTTACACAAACCCTGCATATTTCTTTTCCTTTCAACTCAAATTCCACACAATCTTATGGATGAGCTCATTTTAGGAAAGGTTTTTCCTTAAACTGAGCTGCTTCACGTGACAAGCTAGGGGCTACTTTTTGTCATATCCTTGAAAACTGTGGTGGTGGGCCCATAGCTTGTGTCAAAGGGGAGGTCAAGCCCTCGTGGGCTGATAAGGCGACAGGGAGGCTGGAATCAGCCTGAAGGACGGGCTGTATGGAAGACCCCGTTCAGCATCTCTTCTTGTTCTATCTACTTACCCCATCTCTATACTTTGACACAGTTGTGGGGCTGTCCTGGAGACATGAAGGCCAGCAGCAGTGGGCAGTGCTCTCCTTGCTGTCAGTTCTGGCTGCTCTCATCTACCTCATGGAGTTGGCAACAGCATTTTGTACTTGCCTCCACCTTTCCCTTCACCTCCCCTATTTTGCATCTTCTAACATTATGACTGAGCTCAAAACTCTGATCTATCCCAGACTAGTAGCCTGTGGCTGGTGATGAAACTCCAGCAAGACAAAAAAGTTCAGCAAATTAAAGAATGAGACTGTATGAAATGTAAATGGAGGCCACCCTCCTGACTTGTGGGCAAGGTGGCTGTCACACAGTGAGATCAAATTCATGCTGCACGTGCCTCCCTTTGAGAAAAAGAAAAAAAATCGTATTTAAATTGCTGTTCTCATTGCACTTAGAAATGTGACTTGGCTGCAAATGCTGGCTGTGAAATCCCTCCCTGCTCTCAGCTTTTGCTTTCCCCTGGCACATGTACACGTGTACATGCAGCAGACACAAGGTGCCACACAACAACACCCATATCAAATCAAGAAGATTTAAACATTTGTGAGAGAAAAAAGCCACAGACATCTACCTCTACAGATCCTTTTGTGCAGTGGCACGGGCCAGGCCCAGTTTTCCTACAGAGTTAGAGCAACATCTCTTTTAACATTTTGGATCCCTTCCTCAGCAAGAAGATCTCTGCTTTACAAACCACTTCTTACTCTGAATTTTCTTTGGAGTTGTAAAAAAAAAAACCACATGTAAAAGAAGTGACAGGCAAAAGCTGAACATTGCCTATTTTCAAGTGAACTACAGCTCCTTTTGCAACAGGGCATGTATAACACAAGGTTACACCACTGCAGATCCATACTGTCACCCCTAGATTCAGATCATTATACCTGACAGCAGTAATAGGACTTGTTCTATTGAAAGGGGGAACGAGAACCTGTTTCCAAATGCACAGGTATAACGTCCACAGAAGGCAACGAGAATCATACTAGGCAGATAGGAAGAGAATTTAAAGCTTTATATTGTAATTTATGCTCTTTTAAGAAAGGAATCAGATTTGAACACAAGCCTTAAATGTGCTTGCTGAACATCTTAGATAATCCCTCCACCAAAACAAAAGCAGCAGGTATGTCGGGTTTTATTGTATTGTATTTATTTTTCCTAGTTGCAGTGGAGTCCCTCCCTCTCTGGATACAGCTGGACCATCTCTGCCAGAGGACATCCCTGGGGCTCAGAAAAACACTTCTAAAGAGCTTTTTCTTTTTTTTTTTTTTATTTTACATTTGGAATGCAGTAGATTATATCAAATGTCAGATATTTTCAAAACATTTCCCAAGGGACAGAACTCCTATAAATTCTTCATACAAACACTTCTTAACTTTCCACACTCCGTGTGCTGTGCTGTCCACAGACCTGCGGGTGTGACTGCACGAATCAGGGTTAACAACTTGCACTGGCTGCAAATTGGACAAGGCTCCCAGTGCCTTTCAGGACTATGCACAAGAGAAAGCAGGCTGTATTTAAATACAAAAATCCATAGGATAGCAACTTTTTCACTTCTGTGAATGCATAAGTTAAAAGAATTTTATAGTTGTCGAAATTACTAATTTAGAGGCTGACAGATCTTTCAAAAAAAAAAAAAAAAAACCTGAGAAAAACTATTACTTTCCTTCTGGCTTGGCGATCACATAATATAGTTTTGATATCTGCACATTTTCTCAGAATTAACACACTCAACAGATGTCCAGACAGAAAAGAAATAATTTTGTTCACAAAGAAGCACACTGTACAAATGGTGAACCAACATTAGAAAACTAAATCCACCTACATGTACTCAAACTTAATATGGTGTATGCACATACTTGGAAACATCTGTGTATAAGTTTATGTGTTGGGTTGACCCTGAGTTGATGGACAGTCTTTAAGACCAATTACGCTTCTCACAATTTACATATTTAAACCGCACGGAAAGGCGGGACTTCCCCTTTTTGGTTGGAGCTCGCCTGCTGGAAGGTGGGGGGGCTCCGAGCCTCCCGGCCCCGCTGGGCCGGGCCGGGGCCACTGCCCCTTCCCCCCTTTCCCATCGCTGCGGCACGGACCCTGGGTCACTGAGGGGGACTGTCCCAGAGCCGCAGGCAGCTAAAACCAGCCATGGACTGCTCACAGCTAAACCCATCCAGCGCGGCTTCTGGGGACAGGCGGGTCCCTCTCCTCTCCATGCGGAGCCGGCGGAGCCAGCGGGAGCCGGCAGAGCCTCCTGTCTGCAGCCAGCACACTCCGTGCTGAACTGAAGAGGACACCACGCAGCCAGCAGCACAGAGGGAGCGAGGCTTTCCCCACCGTAAAGCCCGAACAAGAACACCCTTCAACATGGCGGCTTCAGAGTCAGAGAGAAAGAGAAGTGAGTCCCGTGGGACGGAGCTGAGCATGGCGACGGGAGAAAAGAGGGCGGTGCCGCGATTCTGGCGCGCAGCTTAAAAGAAACCTTCTTGCATGCCGTGGTAAGAAACTGTAATACCACAAACTGTTTGTCTCTTTAATCCATTTGAAGAACATGGGGGGGGGGGGGTGGTGGAGAATCAACGTGTGCCTATGAAGTTTGTGAAGAGTGCCTATGCCAGGCTATATAGAAGTAGTAAGAGGCTGTTAGAGACTTGTGGCGAAGAAAAGCCTCTGTGTGCAGGCCAAAATAACTTATCCTTAAAAAGATGAATAACCCCATGTGATGGCCCATGTTCTGTAGTGTGAAAGAACTGTGAAATTCTTCATGGGAGAGATGTTCTACCCATAGCAGACTGTTTGTTTCCGGGCGGGTCTGCTATTGGTGGCAGTTTGGGAACCACGTGCAACTGAAGGAAAACCCTTTTTTCCTTAAGCATAAGAGAGAGACTTTTCAAGAACTGCAACACTGACTAACATCCCATGTTCTGTTATCCCTTGTGTGAGCTGGATAAAAGGAGAGAAGTGCTGGAAAGAAGGGGGGGGGGGGGGGAATTTACTTTAATTTTGTTTTGTTGTTTTCTCTTTACTTTTAATTCTGTTAGTAATAAAGCTCTTTCATTGTACTGCAACTGTTTAAGGTTTGTGGCCTGCTTTGCTTTTCTCCTAATTCTTATCTCACAGAAGGAAAATAAGTAAATAATGAATATTTTGAATCAAAACCACTACATTTAATTGGTGTTTCCGCCCGGTTTCAAACTCAACCCGCTACAGTTTATTTGTGTTACAGAAAACACTGGAGAAGCGTCTGGTATGTCCGCAGGGTCTTCAGATGAATTTTTTTCTATCCAGAGAGACCATGAAATGAAACTTCCAGATCCACTGGCCTTGTTAAGCAGCACTTCCAACCTCTGAAGTGCCTCCATGGAGCTAAGGCCAACATGGGACTTCAGCAGGCTGAGCAGAGCTGGAAATGGAAGTGCTTGGAGCACACTTGTTTTATCTTGTTTGGGTTTTTTTCTTCAGTAGGAGGAGAGTGTGCTCTCATGCTATGGGGTGCTCAGAGTCACAGAATCACAGAAAATGCTGAGTTGGAAGACACCCATCAGGATCATCAAGCCCAGCTCCCGGCCCTGCACAGGACACCTCAGGAATCACCATGTGCCTTGTGCCTGTCCAAACACTTCTTAAACTCTGTCAGGCTGGTGCTGTGACCACTGCCCTGGGGATCCTGTTCCAGTGCCCAGCCACCTTCTGGGTGAAGAACCCTTTCCTAGTACCCAGCCTAAACCTCCCTGACTCAGCTTTATGCCATTCCCTCAGGTCATGTCACTGGTCACGACATCACAGTCTCCATTAACCTGGAAATGAGGTGAAGAGGTAGTTGATAAGAAAAGGACAGTAAAGGGGAAGCCAAAATATTTGAATACACTGCACTGATATGCCAACATCATATTGCTTTCTTGGTCCAGGCCCTGTTGGAGGAGTGGCTCAGCCATCATCGGAGGGAGCCGGGAGGAGCCCTCCCCCACCCTGGGGCAGTGCAGGAACAGGAACAGTGCAGACTCAGTTCCCGTGTGCCTTCAGATCTAGGGGAGGGAGGCAGGGAAGGCACACAATAGAGGGAGTTGCTTCTGCAGCCAGGAAGAGGAAGGAGAGCTGAAGAGGACTCACCATCGCCTTAAACTCCTGCTTTGCGTGTTCCCACAAGCCAGAGAAACACCCACCTGCCCCTGGCAGGGAGATCATGTGTTCAGAGATAAATACTCACCCTGCCCACAGGCCTTCCAACACCCACAGCTACTGAGCTCTGCCCACACCTAATCCTCCCTTTCAGTAATTCCCTTGAAATCAGGCATTAACTAACTTTCTTTCCACCTGTCACAACCCACAGGGAAATCCCAGGCCGGATTCACCCCACCCAGCCAGCCGTGACATGAAAAGGTTGCAAGTACACGGCAGCCTCATCAGAACCAACCCTCATAAAATACTTGAAAAGAGAACACGCAGAATAGCTTCTCCCAAAAGATACAAGTCCTCCCTTTACTGTGTGAACTACTCTATGAAACCAATGTGCTATTTATGTCTAAAAATGAAAGGCAATAAAAAAAACCTGTTTTATGTTGCTCAGCAAGCAATAGCACTCATACATAACCCAACTCTTTAGAGTAAGGGTCTTTGCACACCAGTCTAACATTCCTTTGACTCCAACAAAGTGGAATAAAATCTATTTCAAATATATTATTTGATGAAAGCAGATGTCAGCAGATACTGCCTATGTAATTGATATTTGATTTATTCAAGATTTATGCATGCTGTGCCTTAGATTTATTAATGATAATCCCCTGCTCTTGTGTTTAATATAGTGGAACCAAAACATAATTTGCTGGGATCAGTCAGAAATGCATCAAAGTGATTAACTCTACATGCAAACCATTATCCAGTGACATCCCTACTGTGCATAGTGCAAAAGGAGGCAATAATACAGTAATTGGCTTCACTTAAGCAAGTCAGATATTTGCTGTGATTGCTGGTAAAATTTGGTCCCTTTAATCTCAATGGTGCTACTTCTTCACATCCTTCATCTTCCCTTGATACACTCCTGTTTGCAAAAGGGTCAGAAACTTAAAAAAATTTAAAAAAAAAATTTAAAAGCAGCACAGCCAAAATTCCTCCAACAACCTGGCAATTTAACATGAGGGAATCATCAGAATCACAGTCAGCACAGCAGTGAAACTCAACTCTGCTCCTGAGAACAACTAGGAGGGTCTCCCCCCTCCAGGAACATGCTATTTGCAGGTTGTTCATGGCATCCCTCTCACTGCGGGGATGGAGTAGAGAGCAGCACAGCAAGAATAGCTTGAAAAGAGCTCAAAGGAGAGATTAAGTTCAACGGGGAGGAGGAACTGTGACTCTGTGAGTAGTCACAGAGGTTGGAAAGGCACATCCTCGACTTCAGCTCCTCCTCACTGCTGGGTGCTAGTCCTTTATCCAGGGAAGAAGCAGGAGCCCCTTAGCTCTTGGGGCTGGGAACAGAGACTTGAATGAAGAGGCAGAGAGCAAAACAGGCATAGAAAACCCAGTCCACACAGGCAGAAGGAGGAAAGCTGCTGGAAAAAGGCAACCTGTGAATTTTCTCACTGGAGTCATGACAGCCAAAGTCTCCATTTAGCCTAATTAATTTGTTCCACTCTTGAACAATACAATTCGGTTACATGTCTTACGAGTTGCTACATTTCCAGGCAGATCCATTGCCATCGCAAGAGCAGCCATGTGTTTCTGTGTTGTGGAACTAATTTTTTATCTCCTGGACCTGCACAGTCATTCTGCTCCCAATGACTTTCTGACCTACAGGACTGGCTGGATTCCTTCTCACAAAACGCAGAAAGCACCTTTACCTCTGAGTCCCTTAAGCATAACTCCTGAAGCTGCCTGGGGGGTAAGACTGCTCTAACAGACAGTAAATGTGGTGTTCTGTCATTCAGTCTAATCAGAAGGGAGGTGTCTTTGGAGAGGAGACATTTTTAAACGAGATGTTAGAATCCACCATCATTATCACTTACGGAAAGAACATGTGCTTAACATGATTTTCTCTTTCTTTCCACCTAAAATGACAAAATGTAGCCAAACAACCAAAGCCTTGTTTCTCCTAGATACAAGGGTAATGTGCTATGATGCAGAATTTCCTTACCAAAAAAAGTACATCCTGCATTGAGGATGCTGGCTGAAGAACACAGTGCATGCAAGCCACAACAAATTTGACAGAAAACACAGAATTAACAGCAGTGAGAACTGGACTCTGGGCCTGCCTTGCCACAAAGTCACAAAGAGAAGCTTTGTGACCTGCCAGATTGAAAAGAAGGACCCTCTGGATGGTTTGTTAGAGCAGATGATGAGAGGAGGAACAAGAGAGAGCTGGGCAATTCTTATTCTCTCATCTTCTTGTCTTCCAAGAAGACAGAGCTAGGAGGCATCAAAATCAAGCAAGTTCCAGACACAAAAAAAGAAGAAAAAAGGAAGAGATAGTGTACTTTATTAGAAAATAAAAGGAATTCTAGATCTAGAGTAATTACTCTTGTTCTTTTTTCATCCTCTCCTACCAAAACAGGCCAGCCTCCTTCCCACAGCTTCCTCTCCCTTGATACCAGGAGAGGAGAGTCGCTGCTTGTCCAGCATATGCCTCAATGCACCAGTATTCATGGTTGTCCCTTTCCTGCAAGTATTCCTATACAGTACAAAAGACCCTTTTCTCATGGAGGAGGACTGTCTAATTCTCCCAGTATAGAGTTTGTGCTCTAACTAACTTCAGCAAGCCTTTCTCTTTTCTACCTGGATATTTAAAGAAAAAAAGTTGCCCTTCATTTCCAAATGATGCAGCTGGCAAGCTGAGAAAATGACATCAATCCTTTCTGGTAGGAAGGGTCTACAGTTCCCTACTGAATTTATCATTGAACAAAATGAAAAAAAAAAAATTGATAGCTTCAATTAAAAGAGAATTCATATCACATGCAATTTAAAAACCCCAAATCTTCATTAATATACTTTTTCCAGATTGAGAGTAATCACAGCCATCTGGAGACCAAATTATAAAATGGAGACTTGTGCTGTAAGAAGGAATCTTGTCACTCAAACCTTGTACAACTTTGTCCTTTAAAAAGATTGCTAACATTGATTTTATAAAGCTCTGCTTCATTCTTCTTCCAGACTGCTTTATCCTTAAAGTTGTTCCAGAACACTCCTGGTGTACCCATGGAACATCTGAGGCAGGAGTAGCTCCTGATCACCTCATTTCACTGCTGAGACACTAATGAAAGAAAGGAAAAGAATTACCAGAAGCAAAGGAAATACACATTAGGAGGTAAGTGAATCCCAAAACCCAAACAGCCTACTCGTCCCCGCGGATTCAGGAAAGTCCCAGACACAGCCGCTGTTTTCCAAGCCCCACAGACTCCAGATGGGGCCCCCCTCCTCCAGAAGGCTAAATCCAACTGTAGACACTGCCAAGAGAGAGGCTTCTGGACACACAGAAACATCCTCCAAATACTCCTTCCCTCTCCAAAGCCGTTTGACTGTAGCCTATCTTCACCTCCACCTTATGCCTTCCCTTCTTCTGCCCCCTCCTCTGTTACCTTTTCCCTTGTAGACAAACTGATCTCTTTTGCACAAAATCCAGCTCATTCCCCCATGCTGGGGAGTTGAAAGAGCCTCAATGCTCCATGAGGGCATCTTCCACCCACCATAACTGTGATCCCTTTCCCATTTCCACTGGAATATCTCTGAAGACAAGAGACACCTACGGCTCCATGTTCACGCAGCAAAGGATGTTTGTGTTGACCTCAAATGCCCTACAGTAATAAGCACAATTCATGACAACTCCCACTTTCAAAGCTCAATGAAACAACGCTTTGCATTTCAATGACACTGATTAAACTCCTTTAGAATACAAAACCAGAAAACTTCAAACCATTTGTGCTTAACCCCATTCAAAATGATCAGTACTTTAAGTTTCACTGTCCATCCCCTAACACACACACAAAAAACCCCAAACTTGCAGCCTCTTGCACCTCAGAATCATAGGACAGTCACCCAGAAATCATAGGATAACCTGAGAATGAGTGATATACTGAAAATACTCTACTTCAAAACTCATTTTTTACACCTTCATGGATGTGATACTCTCTAATGGCCACATCTTCACGGTCTTTTCCATAGACAGAAGGCCTAGCTCTTTAAGGGAACACTGAGGATTTTCTTTGAATGCATGCCTTCAGGAATTGCAAGATCAAGGGAAAAATGAAAGCAAATGCAAAACATCAAGTATCAGAAGAGTCATGGTCAAAAAAGAAGGATGAGCTGACAATGAGGACAGAAGGGCAATTCATTAGGGAAGTTTTGATATAAAACACAGGAAATTTTTCTCAAGAAAATCAGGAAAATAACAGCGTCAATTAAACGGCATATTATTTTGGGTGCTTAAAAAGGGATGCCCTTATTTAAGAGGTGGTTAAAGTATATAAATGGCTAATCATACAAGCAACATTAATTCCCTACCACCTCTTCTGCTCTGTAATATTGTTCCTGGGCCAAATATCAACCTAGCGAAAACCCTTTCCATCACTGCATACTACGAGAAGTTTGGACACAGAAAAGTATTTCTTATCTCTGCTGCTATCCAGAACATAGACCTTTGAAAAGCTCAGCGCAGACCCAAAGCAAGAAATGGGCTGGCAGAACTTGCTCCCCACCAATGAGCCAGCTTTGAAATCAGCTGAAATTTCCATGCCCCTCAAGGCTTTTAGATGAGCTGATGGAGGACAGTGGCAGTGGGAAACAATGACAAGTTGATAAGTATTAATCTGTTTAAACTCATTGCTGAGCTATAACTAAAATGCTGGAAAATTGTCCCACATTCCATACACACCAGGAGAAAATATGAAATACCATTTTCAGCACTGCCATAATTCAGCTCTGACAATAGCCCTCTAAATAGGGTTTCCCAGGGAAAACCATCTTTCTGGGTCCCTTCACTTGTGAGCTGTGTCTCTGTTGATGGCATTTGTACCATTCATTTCCCTGGTGGCTTCCAGGTCACCCCTCCACTACCCACATCTGTGAGCCCAACAGCAGCTGAGCAGCTCCTCACTTACAAGACACCCTACAAACACTTTATACGAGACAGGAAGGAATGGTGGCTCTGAAACCCTCCTCACATCTTTCCCTGCAAACAGTGCCCTAGAAGAAGGACTGCTTGGGCTGACCATAAGCAGGCCACAAATTACAGGACAGGGATACAAGCCATGAGCTACCTGGGGAAGGAAAAGGGCCTGGGCTGGTCTTAATGAGCAGTACTATTCCCTGCAATAAATCCACATCTAAAGACTGCGCCTCTGAATAAGGACATTTTAGGGATGCGAGGATGTTAACAGGATATGGCGTCAGTGATTCAAGACAGTGAGTGCCTCCTTTGGGCTAAGTGTCCCTGCCTTGGCAGAGAGATGATGGTATGCTGGAAATATTAAACTAGCAACCTCCGTGGAGATACATAGCTGCAAGTAAGAACAGAATTTGAAACCCTGTCGTCAGGATAAGTCATCAAACAGATCCTCCTAAACAGCAGCCAAATATATATCCGCATCAACTGTTGTAGGTGTTAATGGAACAGCTCCCAAATATGAATGCTGAAATAACATCCTGATCTCCTGTAACCAGAGCTAAGAGGATTTGCCATTGATATACCAGCTCTGAGCTGGATTTACTTCAAAATTCTCAAAAGCCCCTGCAATGGTATGAAGCACGTTTTTGTGCTGAAGGAATCCAGAGGAGTGCTTCACTTGGAGCACTGGGCAATACGTAATGAATTCCACATCCTAGCTTTGTCCCCAGAGAAGGCTTCCACAGATTCCACAATGGAACAAGAGGTTTATTGAACAGGACAATGTGAGAGGAAATCTATTTTACAACTTCAAGCAAGCTTCTGTCCACAGTGGATGAACAAAATTTGTTGCTGAAAGGAAAACTAACTAAGCAAAGGAGACTAGATAGAAAAGGAACAAAATGTCACCTTTTGTAGTTCTTCACCCATGTATTTGTTGTATGTATGCACCCTGCCCTACACACGTCTCTGTGTAGCATATACACACAGATATTATACAGAAGTACTCTCCAAACACAAAGGAGCTAAAAACAACATAATCCTGTCCTCTGGAAGTTCTCGGTATGGGAACAGTAATTAGATAATTCTACATTTGAATGTAGTACAGTTAATCAGAGCTTTCCCAGGGGCATTTTAGAATTAGGAGGAATGCTATTAAGGAATAAAAATGTTTTATTTCCTAAACTGCCAATAAAAGGAGAAGATCAACTTAAAAAAAAAAAAAAAGCAATGGAAATAGGTTGCTTTTCAAAAAAAATTCAGACCAATGCATTCCAATGTCATGAGCCTAAACAGGATGTCATTGTGCCAGGGAATTAATTGGATTGTAAATAAAAGTGAAACTGATCAGTAAGATTTTATTGCTTGTGATGAGTGAAATGCAAGGAGTGTACAAAAAGCATAAATGACAAAAGTTGAATTTGTTCTGAAAAAATTCTTTCAGTTTGAATAATCTGCAGGGTATTAATGGCACTGGTAAGAATTTTTATTATAAACATATGAGGACAGTGTGAATTAGGAATAAGTCTATTTAAACCAATGGGATTGCACTGAGGAAACATTTTTGAGGGCTGCAGAATGGAAACTAACTGAGATCTACATACCCTTTTGATGAGAGCAGAATGGGGACCACGGTTTGCTTTTTGTTTTTCCTCCTGGCTCCACACTTGCTTATGTGTTCTTACAGAAAACTCTTTTCTCCAGCTGCCAGCCCTCCAGATGAGCCCAGGTCTGGGTGCTCATGTCTGACTGTGGTGACAACATCCCTCTCAACTAAAACAAAGACAGCTACCAGCAAAGCAGCCAGCTGGAATGCAGGACTCACTGAACTGAAGGGTGCTAAAAAATGGTAAATAATGCAATCCCAAAACTTTCCAAGAAGTGACCTGGGTGAGACAGAGGCATTGAGATGGTGAGGAACTGGGGGAAATGTCTCTAAGAGGAAGCTACAGAAGTCAAGGACCACAAAACAGGAGAATCAGAGTGAGAAAGTATACTCTCATTTTGTATTTTTGTCAGGATCTTGTGCCTCCTTTTTCAAGGAGCAGAAAACAGTAGATGCTCAGGAGGTTTGTTTGAACAGCCAGCTTGTTGGAGGTCATACCTAATGAATGGAGGTGCGGGACAAGGACTCACACTTCAGCAGTCCATCCTAATCATGAGAGGGACAAAGTCCTGCCAGCTTCACAGCTAAAGAATGGAGGAGGAAGCCCTGAGGGATTAATGTCCTAACTGAGCCACACTGGTTAGAAGACGTAAATACAGATTCTCCTCTCATCTTGCATCTCCCCATTATCTAGAGACTTAAAAAGGCTCATGAAACCTGCATGTAGTATTACAAATACCCAGGGCAGATCAATTTAAATTAGCTTGAGTAGAGCTACATAGAATCATCACACAATAAAAGTGTGATTGCTAGCTGAAACCTGCTGGGGTAGAAGCTCAAGGAAAGAGAACACCTTCTCATATTAACAGATAAAAATGGCACAAAGCTATGAGTTTATTTAGGCTTGGAACAAGCACCAAACCTGTAACTAGCAGAGCACTTGTATCTTGGGATGATCCTCTAAGAGGAGCCACAGCAGTGCCCTGCTGCTCAGGTCTCGTGAGGATTTCCTTCATGGAAAACTGCACGACTTGGCTTTGCTGCTGCAAACCTGGGTTTCTGCATAACATGGGACAGCTGCACAGAGTACCTTATTAGTCTTTCCTATGCAGCCTAAAAAGGTTTTAAAAAATCTGTAATGAGAGTTTCAGAAACTAAAACTCAATTTGTTTATCCTATCTCTTTGGGAAATAGCCCAAGGAAAAGCAAAACAGGGACAGAGGAAGAGCACATGCGCAAAGGAGATGGACTCCCGTAGAACAACATAGCATACTAATTCATTCTGATCTTGCTATTTAGTACCTGCAAAATCTACCATTATGCATTATTAAATTCATGTATTATTGAATCACAATCCTTGTTGCCTGGTAAGAAATGTGGATGATTTCTTAGCTTAAATTAAAGCACTACTTCCCTTATTTGAATAAAACTGCATTACTGGCTGCCTCTCATGGTAATCAGAAAACTGCATTAGGCAGGTAGTACTGTATGAATTAAAAAATAATGAAACAAGACTTTTCAGTCAGACATTGTTCCCTCGCCTGCTTTTCATGACAGCAGATTCCCTACTCTGAGTTGATAAGACAACAGCAAATGAAGATAACAACATGAGAGCAAAATCATTCACTCTAATAGGCTCCACCTGTGCAGGCTCCAGCTCATTTACATGACTGCAGAAAAATTAGAAATCATGCAGCAATTAGTCTCTTCTAGATTATGCACTGTGTCAACTGATACCACTCTGGAGAGCACTAGTGCTAAAATGGTTTCAAAAGATAAATCTACTAGCCTGTGCAAACATTTTTAATTACCTGGAAAACTGGATTGCCTGTTTAGAAAACTCTGCTGTAAATGAGGCTGCCCACACAGCCCTGGAATCAAATGTCACCAGCTTCAAATGTTTATATAACTGACTTTTATAATGTTTGATGGCTTGGTGGAACAGAACCACATATCTGCTTTTGCTCCTGCGTAGCTGAAGGAACATCTCTTTAGAGGGAGGTAATGGAATTGAGGTAAAAGGAATTTCTCTTTCTCTTTTTTGTGTTAGCAGGTATCAATTCCTTTAGTCTCAGATCTCATCATCCACTCTGGTCACCCATTGCAAAACGATGATCATTCACAGCACTGAGCAAACCCAGCAGCTATTTGCAGGATAAAAATCCAGGGCTGCAATTTGAACCCTGCACTCTCCCCAGGAAGGAGCTCTTCACCTAAGAGGCCCAGTGAAGTCAATTTAACCGCTTATGAGTAGCTGTTCATCCTTGTGAGGAAGCAGTTCACAATCTGGGCTTCAATTCTCTGCCAGGGTTAGCATATGTGCTGGTGGAAAGGCAACTGTGCACGCCCAGCTGGTGCAAATCTGCAGTGCTCCCAAACTCACAGAAGCTCTGCACATTTGCACTGAGCAGTGATCCCAATCCCTCGCATGAAGCATGTGCTCTCCACACCTTGGTTGTTGTTAATGAGGTTTTGAAATCACCTACTGGAATTTGAAAATGGTGTTTCTTCAGTATATTTAAATCTTTCTCAAAGATAAAGAAAGTCTTAGAGTAATTGGAAAGGAAGAGAGCAATGCAAGCACCATAACTTTGAGAGCTTCAGAGTTTAATTCAGAGCCAGGTCCTTTCTGTTTATCTGACTCATTCTCTTAAGAATTCCAGAGCAAGGAAATACTTAACTGTGAAGACTGCAACCTCTAGGACTGCTCTTGGGTTCATATTCTGTATCTGATATTTCCACAGAGTGTAATAATGTGGCTTTATAATTAGAACTGGATGAACTCATGAGGGGCCACCTTAATGGCACAGTCACAGCTTTGGTTATGTAAACGGTTCTCGCAGGCTGATTTTAAATGCAGGCTCTAACCCTTGAAATTTTTCTTTCCCTCCTTAAAATACTGCCCATGTCTTTTTGTGTCACACAAAATAAATTCTACAGTTCATACAAGCAGATTTGGTGAGGCCCACCCCCATCCCCACAAGGTATTTACACAGCTCATTTCTGATGTAGTACCATGTTTGCATTACTCTGAATTCAGGACCACTGAATTATCCCTCTTTAGTTATCAAGCCTTTTTGTTACAGCTTTTTAGTTCTGAAAGCCTTAGCTGAGCATCTTCAGCATTTCCAGTTACAAATTAAAGACCTTACCTTTGTTCTCAATGCTAGGTCCTTATAAGTTGGACCATTTCTCTTGGTCACACCTGGGAAATGTGGGTGCCACAGAAGCACAGCCCCCCCAAAAAGCCAGAGATCCTTCAGAGCTGTCAGGTGCATCTGCAGCTGCAGTGCTGTGACAGGGCTTAGCTGAACTGGGGAATGTCTTGCCATAGGAGGCTTTGAATATTAAAAAGTTAGTGTGGAACCAAAAAAACAGACTGGAAAGGATGAGGGGGCTGAGTGCAGCTGTCCTGATATGTATCTTATAAGATACCTTATTTTTCCCCTAAGCAGCCCACAAGCTCTGTGGGCTGATACCCATGAGGGGGACATCACTCTCATTATCCTTATATTTCTGTTTCCTTCTCGATAAGCATACTAAACTTTGTTTCTGTGCAATTTATAAACAATTGAGAGGTGAAAGGTAGGTTGTGTTGTCTTTCTATCCAGCACACAGCTCATGCAGCGAAGGACCCACCATCCAGGTAAATGGCTCGCAGACCCAGGGCAACTCTGTTCTGTCCATCCTTTATGCAGGATTATGTGTCCTCATCCCTACATAGCTCTGTGATTGCAACTTTCATGTAGGCACTAGCCCAGGGTCCTCTGGCACAGATCACATGGACAGCATTTCACCACTGCAACCTTTTCTCTGGGCTCTGCAGTGGACAGACTCCTACTGGCCCCTCTCATGTTCTAGTTTTGGGTGGTTACTGGGTGCTCACTGAGTAAGAGTCATCATGCACAGCTTTGCTGCTGCTGTTTCAATTTAAACTCAAATCCAATGCAGTTGAACCATTTTGAGGTTAATGCATATATGCTCCGGATAGCAGTATAACCAGCCACACAACAGCACTGTACAGAAAGGTGATGGAAGGACAGGGCCCTTTGGATGTGTGGGGAAAGCTGGACCAACAGAATGCAAGAGACCCCCTTAAAATATGGTCAGATTGCAAGAGAGAAGCTCTGGAGGTACTGCATGGAGTTGGGCATATGAGCACCTACCCTACTGCAAGCCAGTTCATCTGAGATTTAATAGGAAGGACTAGCAAGGAGAGCCTCCTAGCAGTCTTAATTTATTCCTTGATGGTGCCACAGTTGGTGGTACTGACTAGGATTCAAATATAAAATGGAATTTATGGAGAAATCTATGAGTTTAATGGAGAAATCTGTTAAGAGCCTTGAAAGCCCTTATATAGCTAATGAGGTGTTTCAAGGCCCCCAGCAAATTCTGTGCTTGCCTGATGAGGTTCAAGTTTCATAGTTTAACCAGACAGCAAGGGGAAAGAATGACAGTATTTGTGGCAGAGCTATAACACTGACCAGGGGCTGCTCATTTGGAAGCATCTTGGAAGACAGGTTATGAGGAATGTTCATCTGTCATTATTAATGACTGAAGTCAAGTAATTAACTGGGTAAGCCTGATCTGAGATTGCTGTGTCTAATCTAAGACTTGTGGACTTAGCAACATGCACAGAAACTGCAAAACAATACATCGGATTTGCAACCATACAGTATCTTAAAAGCATCAAGGATAAACAGTGAGAGAAAGTGGCGTTCACACTTGCCTCACTTATTGCCACACTTGCCTTAAGGATACACGGGCAAGTTGAACACTGTAGAATGCAGGAGTTGCCACAAGATGGGACATTCAGCTCACAAATGTGAAAGTTGCTGGCAGAGTACTGAACTTTACATCTAATGAGTAAAGCTGGCTTTATAAACGGTCACTTAAAGGAGATAATCCTTTGCTCTCTGTCAGACACCTGCCAACAGGCTCTGGATAAAAATCCTCTCCTTCAAGCAGGGGGAATTTTGACATTGGTGACAGAGTTACTGTTCAATTCTGGCTTATTTGTAACCAACCGGTGAAAACTGGGAATTGGAAATTTCATCCTGCAGAAGGTGTCTGAAATGTCTGTTGTTTGTTTTCCTTCAATTACTTTAATGGAGACACATCTATAGCTGTAAAGTCAACTGGCCAAGTGATACTTCCACTGGGGAAACCTCTGAACCTCTGCAGCTTCCTCCTTCAAAGGAATCCTCTCTTCTTCCACAAATTAACATGTATTTTCAAATGTTGTGGCCAAGCTTCCCAAGCATTCAGGCCACACAGTGAGCAAACAAGCAAGCAGGCTGAGCAAAATGAATCCTTGCTGCAGACTCAGTGGCAGCAGGACAGCAAAAGTGAGTAATTCCTTGAGTAAGGAAAGCAAACTTGGTTTTAGAAGTCAACATAATAACATTCAAATAGTTGCTTTCCTCTCTGCTCTTTGACCAGTTTTTGGGGGGTTTGGGGGGACTTTTTGTTTGGAGGGGTTTTTTTGGTTTTGGGAGGTTTTTTTCGTGGTAGTTAGAGTTCAAGTCCTAAAGGCAATGCAAACTTCTGGATAAAAGGTGATGGATGGAAACGTAGCTCCTATGATGTGTGTCACAATGAAGGGAAGGAAATGAGTTCAATAACTTGCCTAATGCACCATATGGAGACAGAAGCAAGGGAAGCGTGGCTGCTAGAAGCCAATGTAAAAAACACTAACCACAAATCCAGCACAGGGCCAGGCTCCAAAACATAAGTGGAAGTGGCCTAGAAAACCCACACAAAGCCAGTAATTTACAAGCGAAGGTTCTACGCTTCTGGAAAATAAGGGCGAGAATAAAAACTGCCTGTGTTAGTAATCTAGGATCTAGAGCAGAGTAACTAAATCTATTGGGTTTAGGCTGCCTGAAGGCATAACATTAAACTGGGGAGAGACTTTTAGTTTAATCTCCAGCATGACAGATGTCCTTAAGGGGATTCCATGTAAATATGCAGTGTATTGTTTTTGCCTTCTTAAAAAAGCTGGAGGAGTTGAACCACCACTCTCCTATCAGATGGTACGGATATTTTTCTCTGCCTTGAACGAGACATGGTTAACTTTAAGAGCCTCCTCATGATTCCAGTTCACTCTTCCCCTGGGCCAATGTAAATCATCTGCATTACAGGGATGTTGTAAGTAACCCTCAGCATGACGTGCTGACCGTATTCTGTCTACGCATACGCCTGCACCCTAGGAACAGCTGATGTGGTCTTAACAGCAGCATCTCTGACTCCTCAGCTGCATGTAGAAAAAAAATAATTGTGGGTTATAACAGGCAAAGAGAGAGGAGAGAGAAGACAAAACATTACCTTGAGATCACAGAATACAGGGGCCCATATTACATTCTCTGCACCAGAAAATAAACCAATTTTTGAGGGGCTATTCTGGGGAAAAATGTTATCTTTTAGCAGATTTTAAACTGCAACTTAATAAGACAACAGTATCTAATATCTCACAGTATTCATATTCCTGCCTGATATCACAGAATTAGACTTGCATGAGTTAAACTCAAGGACAGGGTGTGGGGCCAAATGGGTCTGGTAAGAATTCTTTTAAAAACCCCTGCTTTCAAAATAAATAATGCAGAAAAACACTTAGGGAGAAGTCTGAGAATTTTCCAAAACAGCCGCTGAAGCAGATGAACATACAGATTCACCTGAAATACAGGAAAGAAGTTTGTGTGTGTCAGCCTGCAACTTCACAAACATGTGGTGCATGCAACCTCCAGAGTGACTGAAATGCTGAAAGCTTCTCTAATCCAAAACTAAGCTGATTTTACACTACAAGCACAATTATTTCCTTTTTAAAATCAAGCATGCCACTGCCAGCTCTGTAGCAGGTGCAAATCGGCACAGGCTTCAAGGGAGTAGTCTGATCTACAGCAGCTGAGGATCTGCTGTAAAATGAGATCATCTGCTGAAAAATTAAGAGAAAGGCATTTCTATTTGTCATCTGCCACCTCTTATAATTGCTCAGTAATTTCTATCTTGCCCCTCTAGAAATCCAAGTGATTGACTTGCTTAGTGCTCTGGCTGTTCTCCACCCTCAGCAAGCTCAGAGTACTAATGCCTTACAGCCAGGGATCCTCCCCCACAAGACACTTATTCTCGAAGGATTTTGGCTGGCCTTTCTTCCAGACAGAAGCCATAAGGGCATATCCTAGCTTTACCTACGCTGAAAAAACACTGCACAGCCTGCAACACCACATCCCAGACAGCAAACAACTAAGAAGGATACTCTTTGTTTCACTAGCAAGGATTGCACCCTAAAAGAACAGCCAGAGGAGCAGATCTGAGAGAAGCCCTTCCACTGCAGCGGGTTGTTTCCCAGAGCAAAAACTGTACTCCAAACATAAAACTGCCACTGTGATCTCTGCCGGTCGCCCGGTTCTGCGCCGTCTACCCGCACTCCAGTAAAGGCTTGGAGCTAGCACTGGGAGGAAATGGAGCACCAAGGCAACAACATCAACAAGAGTGTTTAAGACACCATGGAGGTTTAAACCGCTCTAACTGGGTGGATGCCCAGCATGAGGGAGCTTTATGGATTAGTTAATGCTGGCATCTCTCTTCTGTAGAAAAAAAGACTGGCAGGAACCATCTGTGTCACGGTGTATGGCCGACTGCCATGTGACACACGGCCCAGAGGGTTTACAGAGCATCTATTCTGAGCAACTCTGTAAACCCTAGGCAAGATGATCCCAAGAGCATAGAACAAACTAAACAGCATTAGTTTTTCCACATCTAATGCATCCAAGTGTGCCAAAGGAAGAGAGCAGAAGAGAACAAGGGAGTCACCAAAACCTAGTTAAGTGAAAAAGTCTAGATGGACATTGACAGTCCCCATTCCATAGCCCAAGAAGGTACAGAGAATGTAAGAACACAGTTGCTGCTTTTCTTAGCTCCTTAATTTTGAGCACATACGTGAGACATATGAACCACCATTCTCAGCTCACTCTCTGCATTAGAACTACTTGTTTCCACTTCTGGCAAATTTCTACTCCTTTAGAGGAAAAGGAAACCCCATAGAGGTCAAATTATATTTACAGGAGAGACAAGAAAAAGTATTTCCTAGTCTGCTCATTGCACACAGCGCAAAATCCCAATCCCAGCAGCAGTGATTACCCCTTTCAAGCTCTGTTCATCAAACTTGCCTTTCACAACGCACCAGTTGTAACTCCTACCTTGCTTACAAAAACTATGACAGTCAGAAGATCATCAGTTTCTACTATCAGTAGAAAAATACTTGCCAAACTTTCTGAAGCCCCTCCCAGTCCCAGATCTCCAGGACTTGCTGTGGCTGAATTTCACCTACCATTTCCCAACAAAGACTTTATTCACTGTCGTAAGTGGCAGCTCATGCCACATTCAAAATCTCATTTTATAACCACCTTGTTAAATATCATGCAACTACTCCAGATTCTTAAAAGTGAATGCTATGTTTGAGAAATGGGTCCAGTTGGCAAAGATGTCCCCTCTTCATTTGCATAATTATAGGCTGCATTTTAATACTACTTATGGTTAAGGGTGCCTGACACTTTCCATTAAGAAATTCGGCTTTCATTTACTAAAGACATTGCCAAACTCTCTGTGCTTGGTATTATATTTTCCTAGCCAATGTCTCTGTCTTGGGCTGAGTTATTTGGGAAAGTTTCAGTTAAAACAGTTCGGCTGTCTCCCAGAATGAAGTGAGGGGGGAAAAACAATTTGTCTGTATAGAAAAAAAGAAAGCAATAACCATTTAATGGAGAGGTTCTCACAACCATATGCTCTGAAGCAGTAACTTAGAGCACTGGGGAAGGATTGCCTGTATCAAGCCTGTTGCTGCATCCCCCTTCCCTTTTGGCCAATTTTTCTTTTTGGTGGACTTCTAACTCTGTAGAAGACCCTCACTTCAGGCATGTTTTCTGCACTTATACCAGCAAAATTCTCTCAAGATAAGTCTGCTCTGAATATGCTCCATATTCACAGAGCTCTCACAGACAACTTTCCAGGAGCATCCCTGCCAGGCATCTGCCGATCCCGGGCACAAATCATTTTCCAGAAGTCCAATTTATTTCCTTCCTTCATCTTCCCAAATCGTGCTAAAACCAAGGAGATCGGAAGAGAAGCGAAGATGTGAGGAGTCCTTCCCTTTCCTGCCATAGAGTTTTTCCTATCTGTTCCTTGCCACTTCAGAGACAGAGAAGGCTGGCTGACATGCTCTGTTTCGGGATGGCAAGATGGTAACCCTCCCCTGGACAGCTGAAACTGCTCTGTTCTTTTGCACAAGGAGGTCCTAAACCAGGCTGGGCAGTTACACTGTCTGGCTCAGAAACCCTAAAGTCATCCATTAACTCAGCAAAAGGAACCATGCTAGGGAGTTCTCTTCCAAAGAAAGGGATGAATTGAGAAAATAAAACACTCCTTCTTCAACAGCAGTCAAAAAAAGTCCAATGCAACAATTCCAAATTCCACATATTCTCATTCATCACTAAAAATCATTTTCCCTCTGGAAGTATCATGCTTGTTCTCCATACAAATAAGCACAGGATACAGTGTCCTGAGAAGAAGAAATGCTGCCTAGGAGTTAAACCACAAAGTCAAAAAAATCCAATTCTATTCCTGGCAAATACCCAACACCAGCATTTGCAAACCAAACGCCTGAAGCAAGGCACCAACATCCCCCATTCAGGCACTTAAACACGGAGTCTTGTATGCAACAGCCTTGCAAGGCCAGTATCAGTTACCCATGCTCCAAAAACCTCTGCCTTAACTATTTGGTGTCTTGGTGTCTAGTTAGTAGTGTTCAACTTGTGGAAATACGTGGGGAGCAAAAAACTGGACAAAAACCCAATGAGTCTCTCTGTGTCTTCTTCCTATTGGCCACAGGTTTCCTCCTCAGTAAACACTTGGCCGTGGAAAGAGCCAATTCCTTATTTAGCAGCTGTGGTGGAGCAGAAACCTGCCAGTGTGCAGCACATATCCAGTTAAGAGCTCTCAGACACATACCCCACCTTCACAGCACAGACAGTGACTGCTAGAGGAGGAATTGAAGGTTTCAGGTGTTGTAAGACTCGGTTAGTGATAGCTCCACACAGGTGCACTCCTCCTCCAGTATTGCATTGGGAGTACCACAGCGGGATTAAAAGTGAGAGAAATTGCTATCTGTCATGATCTGGGAATCACTGGCTGGTCTCTCCTATTTAATCATCAGAATGGAACATCTTGTAATTTCAGGTACCCAAAGTAAAGATTCCAGCAAAAATAATCTGCAATTAAACTCTTGTCCTAAATATTCAGAAAAAACTTCTGTCTTTTCAAAGAATCATAGACTCACTAAGGTTGGAAAAGACCTCCAAGGTCATCAAGTCCAGTGTTTGACTGATCACCTTGTCAACAAGACCATGGCATTAAGTGCCATGTCAAGTCATTTCTTGAACACTTCCAGGGATGGTGACTCCACCACCTCCCTGGGCAGTCTGTTCCAATGCTTCACAACTGTTTCAGTGAAGAAAGTTTTCCTGGTATCCAACCTGAACCTCCCTTAGTGCAGCTTGAGGCCATTTCCTCTTGTCTTGTCACTAGTTACCTGGGAGAAAAAGCTGACCTCCACCTGGCTCCACCATCCTGCCAGGGAGTTGTAGAGAGCAGTAATGTCTCCCCCAAGCCTCTTTTTCTCCAGGCTGAGCTGCCCCAGCTCCCTCAGCTGCTCCTCATCAGACTTGTGCTACAGACTCTTCCCCAGCTCTGTTGCTGTTCTCTGGACATGTTCCAGCACCTCAATGTCTTTCTAGAAGTGAAAGGCCCAGAACTGGACACCAGATTTGAGGTGGTACAGCCTCACCAGTGTTGAGTCCAGGGGGACAATCACTTCCCTGAAAAAGGACAATCACTTCCCTGCTTTTTCCCTTTTCTTAAGGCATTAGTGATTTCACCTAGATTTAACAATGGATGTCAACTGTGAGCCTCTGTCTTGTGAGGAAAAAAACAAGAAATAAATCTCCCAGGCAGAGCTTTCTCTATATGCACAGAACTTCTCATAAGTATCAGACTTATATATTTATAATAAATATATCAATAAAGACATGTTACCTGCTGATAGCAGAACACTGAACTCCACCTTCAGATTCCTTTGAAACAGATGCTGAAGACAGCCAGTGCCTGACACTCATGAGGTGGAGCTTACCAGAAAACACATCATTGCAATCCTTCCAGCAGATGCTGCCTCTCAAAGAGGAGCTGAACAGTTCCCTTCATAGCCTGGTGAGCACAGTACTTGTGGGAAGGGAAGAAGGTAGAGGTCTGCTTTGGAAAAGCTGTTACTTACCAAAATAGGCTGTGTCCTGATACAAAATACCTTCATTTTAATACATTACTTGCCAGTCCCAACCACTCCTGGTACCACGGATCAAGCCTATTTTTCTGTTTCTTCATTAAAGCTGTGCTATCACCCCAGTCACAGCAGGAACCCAGGCCAGCCCAGCCAGCAGTACTGCCCTCATGCAGCAGGTAATGGTGACTGAAGGAGTACAGCCGCCTTATCCAAGGTCATGTTGCTATGAGAGCTTGGAGGAAGGTGGCAAAAGACAAGCCCTAGTGAGTTATACCTATATGTCAATACAGCTTTACATTTCAACATTTTCAACGTGATCCTATTTGTTAACTGGTCATTAGATGCAGCTACATTCCTTTGCATCTTACTAGAAAGAATTCCTTTTTTCCTGAAGAAATAAATAAAGTGAATGCATACTAAATGCCTAACAGATGAAGCCATAGCAAGCTGTTGCAAAGCACATAAATTGGAGTTATTGTTAAAACAATGTGTACGCCTGTTAACCACAGAAACATTTAATGTTATTATTAGGTAGGTTTTAAAATCCACCATAATTTATTAAATAATATTAAAGTATTTATAGATGGACCCTTCTTTGCTAAGCAACTAGTTACTACTGTAACAAACATCCAATGCCAAATCTATCATTTAGGCTTTTTAACTTTCCTGAAGTGTTTTTTCCTCTCCTACGAAAAAGCAGATGTTCTAAAGTAACTGCAACCGTAAACTTCCAATATGTGCTCAAAGGCTGAAATCTAATATTTAAAATGAGCTGTTCTAGTACAAAATGTCTCCATGGTGACCCTTGGTAGCTGAGTGGGAACTAGATTTGGCAACAAGTCCAAGCGGATGCAGCTCCTGTTGGTGGCATGCGCTGACCAAGGACTGGCTCCAAACCAGGCCAAGGTGTCAAGTATTGCTCCACGCTCTCACCAAAAGGAACTAAAGACAGTTTTCAGCAAACTGCTTCCACCAAGCAAACAGATAACATGCCCAGCTTATTGTGAATCGGTAATTTATGTAATAAGCTCAGGCTTTATAATGGGGTTTAACCCTAACAGAAAATCTCGCTGCAGCCCACAACTAGTAAATAACCAGTTGTTCTAGAGAAGTGCCCACAGAGTTAAGAATATGAAATTCTTAATTGCTTAAATATCCATATACTTGTGCACTGTTAAAATTAAATTAAAGGTTTGCTTTGTTTTTTAAATTAGGGAGTTCAGTTAACTCAAGCCTCAAAAAAGTGTGTAACAGCTCAACAACTAAACACATGACCAACTGTATTAACAAAATATTTAAGTATCACAGGCTATGTTAGAATTGGAAGAAAACAATTTCCCTGCTTCATACAAAAAACCCAAACCCTGGAGCTCTCCCAAAGTGCCCTGTTTTTTAGTTTTAACTGTAGAGGAACTAAAGTACTATGATAAAAATTCAGTTCTCCTTCTCAGTCCAGAATCCCTCTTCTGATGAAAGCTGGATCAATGCCAGTAGAGCTGACAGCAGTCCTTGCCTCCTGATGGGGAACACCAGAAAATTATTGTTACTGAAAATTCAAAACCCTACATAATCTGGTTAAGACTGAAGAATAAGCAATGTTTTCTCTAATAACAGTTTTCATAACAGAGCCTTTCTCCTATGCTGTATTTTTCTTACAAGAGGGATGACATTGGCCAGGGACTGGGGATGGTTGCCAGTCAACTTGAAGTGCTCAACACCCTCCAAGAGACAGTGAATGCACATGACTTGTCCTTATGCTGTACATAAGCTAGAGAGAAACCTGGAGTTTGAATGAAATTCAGCTGTGGGGCTGGAGTCTAAAGCTGAAGGAGTTTATTAAAGCCCACCTGGGAGGGGAAGCAGGTTGTATAAAACAAATTCTCAACCTTCTGAAGGTCCAGAAACGCAGATGGTTTGAAGGAAGTCAACACGTTTTTAAAAGCAAGTCCTTTCTTCTGCTTCCTTTACAGACTTTAGCAAATCTCAACAGGGTGAGAAGCACTAAAGAATATACTGTATTTGGCCAAATGAGTCAGGCAAAATCTTTCCTGGGACTATGTGCAACAGTATTTTGATTTCAGACACAGGCAATGGATCTGTACAAACCCTGCTGATTTCAGATGCAGGGTGTGACAGATTTACCCCTAGGGATCAGACCTGGGAAAGGAAAATTTCTGTTGCTGAAGTTTTACTTCTCTCTGGGACTTCCCCTCCTATTTCCTTGCAGCACACACACACAAAGAAAAAAAAATCTTCTTTCAAGCAAGGCACAATGTAGTGATCTCACCATGAGGTTTCATTTCAGCATAATTTTTTTGTTTCATACTTATGGAAAAAACATGGTAATTTGGGAGCAGTTGAGCATTTTAGTCACCAACATCCCAGGTTGAGTAAAACTGAGCATCTCTTCATGAGGGAGCCAAAGAGCTCAGCCCCACTGCTGGTCAAGATGTGCACACCTCACATGCAGCAATGATCTTGGCTTGAGCAGACAAGTAGGCAGGTCCAAGACAACAATCTGCCAACTAAAACAGTCATCCCAGGCTCAAATTCCCATCCCTGCCATGCACAAGTTCTGTCCTAGCTCCCATCCCTATCATCACCTTGAAAAGAGATGACTCAGATCCAGAAACTATTTCAGGACCAGGGAGTGAACGAAAGCTGGAGCAGCAACTCTTGCTTGCACAGTCTCAAAGGACAAATGAGGCAGCATCTTTCAAAGCAAGAGGTAAGTCCTGTTCCATTTAGGGCTAAGATTATGACTGGGAGAGGAAAAAAACTTTTCAGAGATCAGCCAGCACAGGAGCTTTGGCTGAAAGCACTCAAGGAAGAGACCATGTCTAATAACAAATTGCCACATCCTGGACCAGATCCGCTTCCCAAGTGGGTTGTAAGATGTAGCCCTGTATTTATTTTTGCAAAGAACAAGCATATGTGTATTTATATTGCTTGGACAAAGAAAGCTGACCAGAAATAAGCAAACAAAACCCACCTGCCTATTCTCTGCCTCGAGCTCAGCTGGTCCCATTGACACCACAATCTCTCAGCTGAAACTGCAGATACAGGGTGCCAGGAGTTTGTCTGATACCCATAAAGGATACTGCTCAGGCTTGCCTGGGCAAAAGCCTTAGCTACCCCAGAGCTCTGCTTGGTGATCTCAGTCTATTCTTGTCTCTTTTTACTACAGAACAGTAACTTTGGGCCAGTGAAACATACAGTGAACGAAACACTATACTGGACAGGCACAACCTCAGCACTTCAGTCTGCACAGGCCTCCCAAGGTGAGTTTTCTTCAGATAACTCAAAAATACCTCCTGAATCTTCAGTCCATGTCAGGAAAAGCAGAGCCACATGCAGAGATGGCCAGCATGATGCTGTCTGGCATAACAGTGACAAACAGAGAAGAGTGAGCTGCAAAAACAAAGTTCTGGGACAAAACCAATCTGTTTCAATAGAACATGTACACTTGGACAAGCACCCTGTCACACATTCTTCTGCAGATTACAGAAAACACCTCTGGGTGGTGCTGGCTCAGAGATAAATCCATGCACCTGGGAGCTGAAAAGCTGATAAGGACATTTTTGCTACCTACAAACTTTTGTCATGGATGCAACAACATTTGCACTTCAGTATAAAGAAGAGGACTCTGGGAAGCATTTCAGTAGAAAGCTGAAGAGCTGCTTGAACTTGCTCTTATCATCCAGGTAACTCTTGTTTGACTTTGGTCCTTGGCTCTTTTCACCTTTCTCAATATAGAAGCTATCCTGCCTTGCTGCTCCAGAACTGGTCCCAGCAGTAACGTCACCTTTCAGCCTGGTCAGTTCAGTTTGCTGCATCTTAGGTTTCAGACTTTGGTGATGAACTTTCCATTTTTTCAGACTTCAGAAGGTCCTCAGGCTGTCAGAGTGGCAAGTCAGGACACAATATTTCTAGTGAAAACAAAGATCCAGATCTTTATTTTTACTCTTCACCAAAAAAATTCAAGAATAGATTCAATGTCAAAGAATTAATTCAATGCCAGAACACACGCCCCTCTCCAAGTCATTCCTTCCTTCCTTTAAGCACTGTTGGTTAATCTCTATCACATTTGGATATATTAAACTGCACCCTCAGTAATGGGTACAAAAATGAAATGGCGTAATGCAAGTCAGAAAAGGAGGAAAGCAGGTAAGTGGTGAGGGCTCAGACACAGCTGTGCCAGAGCAGCTCAAAAACTTATCCAAGATCCTTCACACACATACAACACATGACTGTGATGAAATGCTGCTCTACTCCAAACACTGGTGAAAAAGGAGGCTTCACTACCAAAGTCTGCCCTGTAACAGCCACTGGGAATAAAATTAACTCTACCCCAGCTGAAACCAGCACATGTGGCTTCAACTGCACGGGCCCTGCAAGGGATGAATAGCGCTTCCAGGAATGCCAAAAATTTGAAATTGCCTCTCTCAGTCTATTTTTCCTCTTCATCTAAGGCAAACAAATCCAGGCAAATAGGGAGAAACCATACATGGAGTTAAGGACGGAGCAGTTCAAGATATATCACAAAAGAAAGTAATACTTGGTGTATATAGGAAAGTGATTAGAGTACATTCTTCACTTCAGAATAACAGTATCTGGAAAAAGTTACAAATATGAGCTACACATTAACTTTTGGGGTTGGTTTGGGGTTTTTTCCCTTGGGATATAAGAGAGGAGGGGGGAAAAAAAGGAAAAGAGAATATTGAAAAAACATCACTGACTTTGACATGTAAATCTAAATCAAACCTAAAGTATAAAATTTAGTTTATGAGGACGTCATTATTTGAGATACAAAAAAAAGTGGTGTTTCAGGAGAAAAATTAACTTACTATTCCTGCATATATGCTAATTATAACTTCACTAACACAATTTTAAGGACTAAAAATAAAGTTTGGCTTATAACAGATAGGAATTGTAATTGCCAAATGCTGTAAATTTTGATAAAATAACTTCATTCAAAATGTATTTGTTAGCTCAGACAGAAATTCTGAAGTGTGGCAGTAATAATATCACCTTATATAGTATTCTAAGGGGCTTTTTATTGGTCCCAGAGAACATAAACTAGTTTACGTACAAGTTTTTCTTCCATATTTTTTCAATTTTTTTTCAGGCTTCTGGAAAAAAAAGAAAAAAGTACTACAAAGTTAAAAGAAAAAATGTCACTGTTTTTGTGTTTGCCCACAAACTGTGTTCAACTCATTGCTGTTGCCCAATGCAATATCAGAGTCAGTGGAGGAAAAAACCCTTGAAACCAGTGCAACTGCTTGTGAGTGAGGAGTCATCAAGACAAGCACAGGCTCAATTTTCGGAGCTCTATTTTGATTCCGTTACTGTAGCTAAATGAAAGGGCATGATTGGGAGGCATGAAAGGACTCAGTTTTGCTGCCTTATTCACATTCAGGGAACTGCTGAGACTTTCATGTTAAACTGGATCCTCATAAGGGCAGGCTTTGGCCCAAAAAGGCATTTCAAAACAATTCAAACAGATGGTAGCACTTAATATATCCACGAGAAGTGTTTCACACTCCCATGCAAGCTTTCCGAGTGCTCAGCTGGGCAGAATAGGGAAATCTCTCTTTCATGTCATGTTTGGTTTTTTCATGAGCATATAGAGTTCTATAATGGGGGTAAAATTGGTGAAAACTATCCAGTATCACTCTGCAACAGGTCAAATTGAAGAGAGAAAAGGAGTTGTTGAAGACTCTGAGCGCATGTCCATGTTCATGACTTTCCTTGAAGGCAATTTTAACTGTGCAGTTCCCATTAAATCAAATCCTCATATTTTGCAGTAGCTATTTATTACACCGTGAAACAAATGGGCTTTGTTCAGGGAGTTTAATTCCTAATGATGAATATGAAATAGTTTTGTGAAGTGACTCTTCTCAAATAGCAATTTGTTATTGAATGTTAAAATCTCATTTTATCCTTTTTCTCACACAGGCTACGCGTATGATGAACTTCAAAGTGAGTATTCCTTTAATCAACAGTTCTGCAGGAGGATTTTCCAAGGATTTTTGGTTTTTTGAGGTCTCAAGAGAGCTATCTTTCTTAAAGCACAGGATCCTGGATTCATGCAGATTATGAGATTATTTAATCTGCAAGGCAGTTTCTAGCAAAAATGGTCATTAGAGAAATTAGGAAAATGAGATTTAAAGGTAACATGCACAACAAGAACTGAAACTCCTCTTCTGATGCTCACTAGTAGCATGATTTCTTGGGCCTGACTCCAAAGTCATGGCTATTTGGAATCATTAGCCTTTTACCTATAAACCATACAAATAAGCCAGTTTCTGCAACTTCACTGAAGTTCTTTTTTGTATAAAACACACTCCTGGCCTAAAATTTCTTTGCCTAGAAAATGTTTTCCTCTGAAGCAAGAGACAGTTAAGGGGCCCATCAAAGCTTTAATGAGATTCTTGCAGTTATAGAACAACCAAAATAAAGTTCAAAACAAGGAACCAGTTAACTCTTAAGCAGTACAAAGATTTCATGTGTGTGGCATCTGAAGAGGAAAGTGCATTGATATCCTTTGCAGCTGCTATCTCAAGGGGTGCTCTGCCTTCCTTCATAGAAGGAAAGTCTCACAAGATACTGTGTGTCATTTCAGAAGATGGGTGGTTCTTCATATTTATTTCAGATTATTTATCAGATTATTTTACCTGGATAAATAAGAGAAAGGTCACCTCCTGCTGTGATATATTTCTAGTCTCCTGGTTGTCCCATTTTCACAGATAAAGCTTCAAAAGTTATTTCAATTATTATCTTTTTTTAAATCAAAACATTGCTTCTCAGGCTGAAATCTCAACTCCCTGAAGTCAGTGAGTTTTATCCCTAATTTAATAGAGGCAAGATTCTACCAATTGCCAGACTTCTCTTTTCCAGACTTCACACAAACAGAGAAATTGGTTAGAATGTCCCTTCCAATTCTGACATTGGTAGCAGAAAATAAATTATTGAAATTAATGCAAAGCTACATGAATTTGTGTATTTATAATACATACCAATTACATATAATCCTGACTTTGTAGATATTTCTTTCCACTTTTTGTTCAACAAGATTTTCCCTTAAATCACAGGGTTAAAAGGTAACTTTCTCTGAATCAAAATCAGAAGATTATGAGACTTGACTGTAAGAAAATTAAAAAAAAAAAAAAAAAGAAAAGAAAAAGCTTAAGAAGCCTCATCTGAAGTTAAGCTCTTGTCCTTGAGATAGCTTCTCTCCAGCTTTTTACTGGGGAGAGTGAACCCACAGTCCCTCAAGGGTATAAGGATCAGGCACTACTTTCCCACTGCCCAGTGGATTTCTTTTGGCTATTTTAGTGTTTCCAGTCCTTCATCTCCATATGCCACTAGACATCATGCCCCAAGCAGCCTGGGAACATGGCCATTTGCTAAATCTCGCTGGCGTCAGCTCCAAATTGTGCCAGCTCGAGTCTTAATTTTTATTCAAGTGTAACTCTCAGCTCTACTGCTAATAAAAAGTCTTTGAAGAACCTCATCCTTAATTTGTGTTCTCTGCTGAATTGAACACCAACAGCAATGTGTGCTCAACCTCACATCTGGTGGAGACAGTCAACAAACCTGACTGTTGTGACACTTCTATTTCAGAGTTTGAACCATTTTTCTGAATTTTACTGCTGTAGAGAAAACTCAGTGTTAAAAAACAGACAAACAAAACAATCAGCTAAACTCACCTGCCTGGATTATATGAAGTTCGTTAACTTCCCATCTCTAAATCAGATTTTGTATTGGGTCACAAGCCAATCTGAAAACAGTGCTTAGATCCAAGGGGCAAGGCTTAATCAATTGCTTCATATCATCCATTCACACACTCCACGTAGGAGAAAATATCCTTTCAACTAATTGCAGTCCTGAGGAAAAGTAAATGGCTATTTTCACCTGTCCCCCTAGCACCTCCTTTTGGTTAATTTGAGGCTTTGGATCTGCTTCAGTGTTCAGAGAGCTGCAATTATTAGATTATTTGGCTGATGGTGAGAGGCCGGCTCATTCTCCCCTGTAAGATCAGAGCATTGTGCCCAGGGCTCCAGGCACAGACCTGAACACAGACAGATTTTCTAAACGCAGAGTTAATGCAACCATGTCATCTCATAACCACTCAAGTGGTTATTTACCCCTTCAAGTGTTTCTCGCTCAGCTGCTAAGAATGAGTTCAAAAGGGAGGAAAAGCCCAAATTGAATATGAAAATTTTACCTACCTCTTTTTGGGGCATAGTCTAAACCACATTGATTTAATGGAAAGGCTCCAGCTGGCTGAAAATCAAATCCAGTATGGAGGTCCTGAAGTGTTACTGAGTTCTTGTACCATTAACTGTGGTACAATTATTATAATTTTCATATCAGTTCCTCAAAATATGAGAGGGCCTTTTGTATTATTTATGTCTTGTGCTAGGGGTTGGTAAAGTTTATTGTAGCAAGGATATTACTCACTGATTTTAATCTTTGCCAGTTCTGATAGTGCTTGGGGTTTCTTTATGCGGGTTGAAAGAACAATATGAAGAATAAATAAAAACACAGAATAGAAGGGAGAAACGACAGTTTCCCTCCTTGCTCAAATATATAGGAAGCCAAATGAGCTCTTTACCGTGCCAAAACATATGTGGGAATAAAAGCAAAATGTGTATGTTTGGGAAAGTTATCATCCGTGTATTTTGGACAAGCTGCATTTGTTTCTTGAGTGCTGTATAAGACAAGGGAGGAAACCAATGCCAACATTGCAAAAACACACACAAAAGCCTGGGGAAAGCCAACCCCACTGTGCACTTTTGGTGCTAAATTAGGGATAAAATGTTGGAAACCAGCCCTAACATAGCAAAAAATAAACAAACTACCCAATGATGGAGAAACTGCAAACAGCTTGGTTCAGAGACAGGGTCTCAACTTCTTCCCTGTTCAGGCCCCATAAGGTTCTCTCAATAAATAATTCTGGAAATCCTGAAAACAGGGGAGAGCAAGGGTGCAAAAAAGAAATTAATTTCCCTTTTCTAACAGAGAAGTTCCTCTTTAAGAATTCAGTAAATACATAAATACCTTCTCTAATGATTTGCATATAATCACTAACCATTGGGTTTTTAAACATGGAATTAATTAGCCCATAGGAAGTACTACTAATAAATAGAGATTAAGCCAGCAAGTATGAATTCTTTACTATGTAATAATGACAAACATACCAAGACATGAAGAAAGAAACATGCTGCAATGCACAAGGTCCTTTTTTTTTTGGCCAGCTGACAGCTCTCTAAAAGAGAAGGGAAAAACAATGAAAAGAGAAACCATCAATACCATTGATTTGTGAAGAGGAAAAAAAGTTTATAGTGTTATGTTTAGAAACCATACATAAACAGAGACACAGTGGTATGCAAACACAGAAGACACCCATTATTCTAAAGAAAATGCTTGGAAAAAATCAACCTGACATGCCTGTATATTTTCAATACCATGTCGTTAATGGAGAACAACATGAGGATCGATCTGCCTTTGGCATGCAGTATGTGGGAAACGTCATTGAAGACTCCTCTAAGTCTGAGAAAAAAACAAATTCAATGGAATACCTATCAGCTGGAGAAAGCAATGTGAAGGACTGAAAGGTAGCAGGAATGCTCTTAGTTTTAACACTGCTCCGAAATACTTCACACCATTTTTTTCTTTTTCCTCACAGATTTCTCGCCGCTACTGTGTTGTTGTTGAAGGTTATCATGGTGTTCTAGACTTCTGATTTCTTTATCCAGACTCTCAAAGCCCTTTTTAGAGGGACAAGTTAAGACCATCCATCAAAATGAATAGGTGCATATTTCCTTCCCTAGATTTAGCCACAGGCTTCCCCATCATCCTTATTCAGCTGAATTCATCTTGTCCTGCGTAGATGGGTACAAGTGGTCCTTGGATCCCTTTCAGAATATCCTATTTGTTAATTTTGTAATTCTACCTCAAATACTACAGCTAAAAGTAAGTAATAGATGAGAGAAGCAGTGAAAGAGCATTTAGAGCCATGAGGAAAGAAGAAACTCTGTTTCCAAATGGCACTTCTACCGGAAAAGGAGGTGAAGGACACAGAGAGATATATGAAAACTGCTTCAAATAGCAGAATAACAGAGAAGATGCATCTGTGTCAACATAATAATTGGTCTGAGGAGGTAGAGGTTAGGCCAATGCTGAAAATAAGAGAGAATCTTATCTCTGTTGTTTGGATGTAAATCTACACTAAATAAATCAATCTTACTTAAAACTCCATAAGCTAAGGCCAGAATATAACACAGTATGTTTAAGATTGTAAGGAAATTTCTCCATACAGGCAATTTTCAGCCACTATATAATGTCTGTATAATCAGACTGAATCTGTCATTTAAAACTTTACTGACTATAAAACTTGATATGCAAACTGTTTCATTTATTTTGATCATATCCAAACTCTCTGTTTGTTATATATCCTGGTTTAGTTCCAGCCCTAGATCTCACAGCTTTTTCCTCACATTAAAATTCAACTGAAATTGACTGATTTTTTAATGCAAATCATTCCCAAACAACCTTTATCAGCTCTGGGAAGAAACACCTTCAACTATCCCTCCAGACAAAGGAGAAAGGTGAGAAATGGAGCCACAGACCCACCCAACTCTGGTAGGAGGGCATGCTAAGCAGCTGCAAACATGTTCTCCTGTACATTTGGTAAGTCCTATGAATTCTTGGATCTCTTCCAAAGTCCAGACCTTAACCACCACTGAAAGACAGAAGACCACAAACACATATGGTGTCCCCAGGTACAAATCAATTGACTTCAGTGACCAGCTGTGGTCAATTCTGACAAAATGGTGTGGACTTCCACCTGGATTCCAAACAGGTACTATAGAATTAATTCAAATAGAGTGAATTCAAGCAAGTTTTTTTGCTGCCCATTGCAGAGCACAGGAAACGGATTGTTTTTCACACCTGTAACAATACTCATGGTAGGTTTCTATGGAATGTTTTTCTTCTTCATTAAATAACTTGTGTAGAATGGCTATCGCATTTAATCGAAGTTTTGAATCAACACCTATATGAAATTGATTGGTCCCTACCGAATTCTCTGGTGTTTTCAATAAAGGGAGAGGAAACAATTTGCGCCATTTCTAGTTTGTTATCCCCTCACTCAAACTGGAGCTGATGCCTTCCTGCTGTCTGCCTAACCCCATCAATACCTTCTAAATCTGTTGACCAGTTTCAACAAGATTTGCTAGAGGGCTACAAACTTCAGGGATTAGGAAGTTCCTAAAAATGTCATGAAAAGCAGCTGGATTGATAAGAAAGGTCTGAATCAGCACCTGCCTCCTGAGAGAACAGCAGGCTCAGCTGTTAAAAATGCTGCTTGGGAGCAGTCACCCAAGCAGCAGAATCCCCTCCCCTGCTAGTTTGTGTGTACAGAGCTCCAGGTAGACCACACACCCAACAGCAACCAGAGGTGCAGCCACATAGGCCAGTGTCATTGCAGCATAACAGCATGGCAGATGTGGATAACGAGAAAATCCAGGTTCATTAATTCTGCCACTCATGGCACAAAGCATCCCCTCCTAAAGGCCAAGCCCCGCTTGGGCAGGTCATCCAAACTAAGAACATCAGACTAAATTTTTGCTTTAGCAGAATTTACTAATGAATAGATGAAAACAGAGATGCAAATTCTATTCTCCAGACAGTGACTGGACATCTCCTTTAGCAAACAAGAGCCAGAGGCACCCCTTCCCAGGCACTGAAGTTGAAAACCTTTGCTTCATTTAAGCCAGGCACACCACTCCCACTGACTTCAAACAGACTAGGAATTCATTCCAAGCCTTTAGAGCTATTCAACTTGTGCTGACAGTTCAGGAGAATTACAGCTCTACAATTCAGAATAAAGGGACATTTGAAATGTCTTACCCTTCACTAAGAAATAACCAAGATCAGGTGGCCATGTGATTCCATTATTTATGTAATGCCTCAATGTCATTTGTCTTTTAATAAGAGATGACAGCTTTCACATGTACAAGTTTTCTATAAGAGTAGCATGTTCATCTTGATCCACTCAATACACACATTGCTAACTTCAGATAAAAGATTTATCACACAGATCCTGTAGTTAATTGTCTGCACTAGCCCTTTTTTTCTCTTTACTATGTAGATTTCTTTGGAATTTCTTTTTACATGTGCCAATTTTCAAAACTGATGTATTTGGACCACAAGCTTCTTTTGGGAAAGATTTTATTTTCACTTTCTGTATCTCAGTACCTCACAGCATGTGTTCCTGATGCCTACTTGAGGCTCCCATGTGTTCCTGCATGCTCACACAAACAGAATAAAAGAGCATTTAACATAAAATTCATGGTTCTCTTTAAGGGCCAATAGGAAAATTGTTCTTTTTAGTTATCAAATCACACTTGATATACACAAAACAGTCTGTGACTTCAGTGAATTACACTCTTTTACTGAAACTAAGATTTAACTGATGTTTGAAATTAACAAAACAGGACAATCCACCAGCAATGCTTTTCTTCTCCCACTTCAAGGAAGCAGCATCCATCATTATTTGTCATTACTATCCAAGTATTTCACAGCAGCAGATAGTACAGAAGAACTGTAACTGCGACTTGGAAAATGCTTCCCCTCCTGAGAGCAAAGTTCCTGCTGAGCTTCACAGGAGTTTGGTTTCTCCTCTCTCTAGCACACGTGTGTTTGAAAGTCCTCTCCCTTTACCTGCTCTAGAAACTGGTGGGTTTTTAATATGGTAGATTCCTCTTCTGTCCATGATTTCTAGAAGACCAGCTCCCTCCTCAGACAATCAAAATCTGTCCTGTCTGCAAAGGTGTTAGGTAGAAGGTCAAGGGTATCACCAGACTGTCATTTGTAAAAAGAGAAAATAGAAGTGCAACTCACAAAATGTAAAATACATGCTCAGGTTAAACTAACCCTTTTACCAATTCCTTCACCTCAGAAGTGAAAGAAATCAGGCACAGAGGCAACACATAACTAGGGTGCTGAATTGTCAGAGGTGTGTAGAAAGTAATGTTGTTTAGGCACAACTACAGAAATTCCAACAACAACCAGATCTTTGCTTAACTAAAATAAATGGTTGGACCAAGATAACGTGAAGCAGCATTGCAGGTCATTGCTGACTTTGTTTTCTAACCTCGGACCTCATGCTTTAAAAGGATAGAGATAATGGCAACACTTTGTTTCTATCTTGATGATACAATCTTGCACCTGTTCTGTGAAGACACACACAGGTGAGGCCTGAATAAAGCCACCTCAAAAGTGCAAAGACAAATAGCAAAGACAGACTTACAGTGGCCACTGCCCTGACACCGTGAACTATTTGTTTCCTGCAAGGCTGTTTGCTCTCTATCACCTTTATTAATGTCTTTCTCCAAATTCCTTCAGCTCCTGCATTTGCCCTCACTCTCTCAGATATGAAGCAAAGCCAAAACATTGTTTCAGATGGGGAGTCCTCCCTTCCTCCCCAGACTGAGGGCCAAGGCGGGTGGCTGACACAGCATTCATTGGACTCCTTTGATCATCGATTTTTTGAGGAATCTCTAGTTGGGTTCAACAAGAACCTCTCACATGAAGTTTGGAGAGCTTGATTTGGGCAACTTTTGCTGAAAGTAATCTAGCACAGGCTATTTTTACTGGGACAATACTCCAATCTCAGTTCCAAGTGGGTAAATCTCCTGCAGATGTACAGAAGAGAAGAAAAACTCAACATTGATATGAACAGAATGTCAGAGGTGATCCTACACAGGATCACTTTTCTAAGACAGAGTTTTCAAAATCTGGCAACCAGAGTGAAGTGAAGTGAATATGACCTTTCCCCAGAGGGGCAGATACAAGAAAGAAAATTGAGTCTTGGAAAAGACACAGACTCCTAACATTATGATAAAAAGAAGCCACCCTTCCTGGAAAAGAGACACCAAGGGGCCTGAGGCCAGCATTTGATCTGTGCTAGGAACATTTGGATATTTTTATGAGCAGCAAGTTCATCAAGAATCTTGCCTGAGGTTAAACCTCACAGAAAAGACAAAATAAGGTTAGTAAGGACTGTTCATGTGAGAAGAGATGTACAGGAAGAGGCCAATGTGTTGATCTTGCATTATGGAAATCAATTAAGCATTAATTATAAATGTTCCTGAAGGTTAAGTGAAGTGTGTCTTGCTACAGAGCCAGCAGCCTGATGGACCCATCGGGCTTCCTGACGCAAACAGCTATGGGTTCCTTGGGCAGAGGGAAATGCTGAGCTCCACTGCCCCCCTGCAGCTGGGCACCCCACCCCATAGGCATGGCAGGGATTTTTCATGGGCAACAGAGGGGTCCTGAGGAACAGCTCTCTGAGACCTGCACCAAGCACTGGGGCAGTCTTGAACAGGGGTGAGACCAAGAGCAATCAACAATCCTCCTGGGCATTGCTTGTTTCCTAAATACCCTCACTCCTAGTGTTACTAGACTAAAATAGCAAGCCCTCCAAGTTGCTTCCACCAGTGAAGCTTTTGCCTCAGCAAGACCACAGTGAAGACAACAAGATCTGAAACATTCCCTCCCTTGACAGCATTCCCAGGAGGAAGGCTGCAAGAAAAGGCCCCAATGGAGCTTCTGTTTGCCAAGGCCATTGCATGAATAATGTTGATCAAGCAGTTTCTGCCTTCTCTCCCTTCCTTGTCATGCAGTTTCTAAAAAAGGGCTTCTCCTGCTCTGCTACATTTGTGGAACAAGGTGGTTTGTCTCCACTACACTGATTATGTTCAGCTTAATTATCTACTGACTAATTGCACTTGCCTTCTTGAATGTCTCCAGGTAACAGGAGTACTGCTTTCTTTTTGCTCATTGGGCCATGAAGGCAACCAGTTTGTCTCATCCTTTCTGGTACTTCCAAACAAAGGGCCTTTCAAAAGAAAAAAATTCTGAACAGATAATCTAAGTAATCCCTCTTTCCACACCCCAGATAAGACAAATATATGTGTGTGTGCATGTGTCCATCCTAGAGTCAGCTCTTAATGCAGTAACTACTGTACAACCCTGAGAGATTTACCTGTACCCAGAGAGGAGCACCCTGCCCACAGTCACTTTGCAAGTGATTTTTTAAAAGGAATTTTCAGCAATGCAGGGTTAATCCTGACAGCCATACCTGCTATCAGCTTCAAGCAGCAGCACAAATGAGGGTTTTGTCACTCACCGCACACAGGTCAGTGTTCCTGCCTTTCACCCAGGAGTGGCCAGCTCTCATCCAGAGATGCCTATTCCCCTGTCACAAGCCAAGCACAGCGAAGGGGATGACACTTAAACTAGAGACAGAAATCTGCACTGCAGTAAGACAAGAATGTGGGATAGATCAGTAACGCATTCACAGCACACCTGTGTGATCAGCCCTTGTACGAGGGTCAGCACATACCCCTTGGGACATTCTCTTTTCAACACTCACCTAAAATGGAAACCAGTCAAGAAACGCAGCATTTCTAGGCAGAGGTCCCTGAGCCAACAGAAGTGCAGGTCTCAGCTACACATCTCCATTTGGGAGTACTTGGCATGCTGTGGCTCTTCCAAGAATGTCTGGCCTCAGCAGACCCCAATACCTTCATAGATACTCTTCTTGAGTTCACCGCAGCTGGGAAGAGCCCCTGGATAACAACAGGCAGAAAAATACCTGCTCCAAGGATCCAAATGGATTGTGAACCCAACAGAGACCCAAATTCTGTTGTGCAAATTGTCAGGAAAAGCAGGCTCCACGTGTAAGTGTCAGGAAGTGAACAGGTAGATTGGCAGTCTTGTGTATTTTCTGTCACTGTTACTTATCAAAGCCTGGTGCAGAGGCTTTTGTGCTGTGTCTATCCAACAAGAAACACGCACCGCCAAACCAACAGGAAAAGGTGAAGGCTGTGGTAGAGAACCTTCCCTTTTTGGAATACCAGCAGATAACACCCGCCTGCCACAGAGAATTTGCCTTTCTGAAACCTGAGTTGACCCACACCTTGAATGGTGCAGTATAGGCTGTTCCTGGAAACAAACTTCTGACCAGACACGTAGGGCATCAGACATTGATGTTTCCACTTTTATAGATATTGCAGCTAAACACAGAGTTTTAAAATCTGTGTAAAAGGCAGTGGCTTGGTCAGTAGATATGAAGGATGATACAAAGATTTTCTTCAACTGAAATGATACCATACTTGTGCTCCTAAAAATAGAAAAATCCCCTCCAAATGATGCATATTCCCCTACTTCCCCTGCTCAAATCTCTTTTTGAAAATTGATTCTGGATGACAAAACTTTGCATAAATCTGCACTTTTTAAAAAGTATCTGAGCATAATCCAAATCTGGATACACTGGGATGGTGTTGTGAGATGGTTATTGACTAAAATTTCAACAGAGCTTTGGTTTTATGGCAAATATCAGCCTGATACTCCCTGGAAGTCAATAGTTGCAATTTAAATTTTGTATTTTTTAAGTTATAGGAGTTTCTCTTTCCTGTACTGTTTTTTGGGGGGATTCCTTCCAACCCCCTCCAATCAGATGTAGTGAGTTAATTCATTTAATCCACTTGATTTCTCTCTCCTGAGAGTCTTCACCATCCTCCCTTTGCTACGAGCCAAACTCAACCCATTACTAATAAATGAAAAATATTTTCTTCCTCCACTCTCATGATTTTATTAGCCCAAGAAGCACAAACAAGCATCCTTCAAATTTTCTCAATCCCCACACCACTCCTACATCCTTTCATAGGGTCTTTTCTTGTGTTGCTCTGGGCCATGGAACTTAATCCTGTTCAAGTAAAATCTTCTGAGCAGGTCTTTGAAACAGGGTTCCTCCTTCGCTAAGAAAAGAGGGCACTACTGCCTGTCTCTGGTTCAGTTTTAGACCAAAAAGCCCACAACTGAGTTTTTTTAGGCGTCCAAAGACAGCCTGAAAAATGACCCTATAAAAAGCATTAGCATATTTTTCTGTGTCTCACCAACACTTATGTGGGAAGCAGGGAACAAACTGCTCAGAGTGGGGCAGTTGTGGGCACAAAGAGAAACAGATCTCCGGGTTGCTGAGGAACTCAGAGCCCAAACTAATGAGAGTGGAAGACCATACACATTAGAACAGCAGCTACTGTTGCAGAACCACCATTCTACCTAGAGAAGAAAAGCCCCTCCATAGGTCTTCAGCACCTATGGGGTACCAAACTCTTTCTTGTAGATTTCATCTGCAACAACAGAATTGGAGAGGGACGGCTTGTGATTAGACAGTACCTGCCAGGGAGTTTACTCCTCTAAGAGACTAAAACTAAACCATAACATCCCTCTGAGATTTATACCATTGAAAGAGGAAACATCTAATTGAGCAACAAATGCCTTATTTGCTTTCATGCCTGAAGTTGACCAGAGCTACTCTCAAGAAGAGCCACTGCTGCAGAAAATAGAAATTACGAGGGGAAAAATATTAAGACACACATAGGAAGACAATGCCAACTACCTGAAAGAAATGAGTAAATAAAGGCAATTATCAAATGGCATATGAAAGACAAAAATTTCCTTTTAATACTCCGCTTCTACACTAGTCTTATCTAGACACATCATACGTTGGCACTCAGTGAAGTTAGACAAGACGCTCAGCTCTTCTCAGCACACAGGCACTGATATTTATTTCAGAAATAAAAGGGCCTTGTAATTAATTTGTAAGGCTAGACATGGTTAATTTTGGATGCCTTGTAAATGCTAATTATGAAAGCATAAAGTTAAAGAGTTCCTTAGGAAATCAATACTTTATTATACAACAATTGCATCTGCAAGTTTAATGTTCTTCATAAGACTCTGAAAGAATGGAAGAGGTTGAGAGGCCAGATGATGCAAAGGTGGCTGCATGACCTGGAAAGTTATCAAGAATTTGAGGCCTAGTAAAATGCCCAGATGTCATTAAAATATTTCCAAAAATCCAACACTTATTATGGAAAGCAAACTGCAAGTACATCTGTCTAGATGACATCTGGGCCCAATACAAACCTAGGCACATATAATTGAAACGGTTATTTCGTTATTCATCCGAAAGCTTTGATTATGCCTTTGCCTGAATGATTTGTTTCTCTCAGGAGCAGCATTTCAGCTCTGTCCCCCCTCATCTTCCCCTGGCTCACTCCCCAGTTGTTCCAGCTTTCTACATAGGAGTCAGCGAGGAGCTACCGTTAGGGTTGTAAGCCCTGGAGACAGGATACAGCTGAAAAATCATTCTTCCAAGAATTTCTGGGTCACTGTCTAATTGATACTAGCATTAGCATGCTTCATATTCATGTTCCAACTCCACAGGCAGTACTTACTCTGTACCCAGCCATGTGGGACTGCTCCAGGCAGTGAGTGGGAACCCAAAACAACGCTACTGTATCAGCCTAAGAACGCACCAGCCCCAAGAGTTTTACCACAGCAAAACAGAGAAAAAGAGTCTTTCTTCCACTGTGGTCATCAGTGCAGCAGCACATTCCTCTGTTTTTTATTAAACACTTTAAAAAAGAAATATACAATGTTTCTTAGAGCTTATTAATTTGTAAAGAAACCACAAGTTATTTCCTTACATCATGGGGTTTTAATTTTTTTTAATCCTTACAGACTATGAAAACCCAGGAACTTCAAAAGAAATGAGCTTAAGACTCAGTATGTCATAAAAGGAGTCCAGACCAGTTTCACAAATATGGTATCTTCTGCTAACAGCGAAGTATTTCACAGGTTGTATTGCAGCTTATACTTCGTTGAGAAACTGAATGAGAAGTGAGTAGTGATTCATAAAACAATCTGTACATTTAACGCACGATAAAATAAGATAGCATTGCACAGCTTTCTTAGAGAGGCAAAAGGCGGTGCCTTGTGATCAGCAAACTAGTCAAATAAAAACCCAGCAGGAGGGGATGCAATGCTGACTTGCTGCAACCACTCCTAGTGATTAATCTCATCTCCAGCAACTCACCCAGTCAGCACATCCAAAACGCAATAGGAGAATTTAATGCACACCCCTGCCCACTTGCCCCCAGAGGGATGAAGAAAGGACAATATGTGCATGTGTTCACATGTGTGCTGCCCATGAAGCCCTTCTCTGTGAAAGGATCTTCACTTCCAAGCTGCTGTGAGAATTTTGGTTTGGCTGCCTACAGACAGG
Source organism: Corvus hawaiiensis (assembly GCF_020740725.1). NCBI lineage: Eukaryota > Metazoa > Chordata > Aves > Passeriformes > Corvidae > Corvus > Corvus hawaiiensis. The sequence continues at coordinate 111,479,528 of NC_063215.1, read as the reverse complement.
TCAGAGGGAATCTGCCTCAGTACATCAGCTATATGGTGACAGACGTGGTTCCAAGAAATCTGTTTTTCAGGAGGAAGCTTGGTCTTTGCTTAACACAGCAAACACTCCAACAAATTTTCAAAAGTAGGAACCCTGACACATTGAAACATCCTCTCTTTCCTTTTTGCCCAATGATACAACTTGCTGGCACTTGTCCATGACCAGCAAGATGTAATATACATTCATTTATGAAGGAGTGACACGACTGCTTGACACCCACAAGCAAAACATGCAAAAGAAGTAGCCTCATGTATACTGGAGAATTGGCAATGCCAAAAAGGAATTTCTTTTTCCAGCACGTTAAACATGACCTCACTCAAAACCATTAAGGATGAAGAGCTCTATCTGTATATTCCATAATCCCTGGCTCAAAGAAGGTGCTTTGCTCAGCGCTAACCTGCAGATGTAGTCAGCATAGAAAACAGAAGTGAACCCATCAACTTGTTTCCAAACTTTTCTGAGGATACTTACCAACATCCAGGACACCCTTTTTGGAGACAAATAAGCACCCAGATAGTCACCAAGCTAAGCATCCAGGCTGGCTGAGTCCCATTGAAAACCCACCCAGCAGTGCTTTGGAAATCGTGCTCTTGTTGTGAAACCTATTGAAAACCTATCCTGAAAGTGAGCTATACAGGGACAGCTTCTTCAGATTTGAACACAACCTAAATGTCACTTTACAAGTCCAGGCAAGGGAATGCTAAAACAAAACAATACAAAACAAAACAAACAAACAAAAAACCCCACCAAAACAAAAAACCCCAACCCATAACAGGGGTGAATAAATGTGCTTACCCCTAAATTTTCCTTTCTTCAGGGAGAGCATCCACTGGTATTACCCAATATCTTCACAGCTTGTTTGGAAGCCTGAGGACCCAGCCCAGACTCATCAATCCCTGCCACAGGCACAACTCTCCTGCTGAAAAGCTGGGATGACTCAAAACTTATGACTGAAAGCAGGTCCTTCTGACATGAACACCTGTACTTCAGTCAGACACGGAACACTGTGTGTACACACTTAGTGGGGAGCACAAGAACTCTGCCATTCAGTCAGTTACAGAGTAGCAAGAGCTTATCTTTGAGCTGGCCTGTAACATGTAACCAGCATCTCTGCTGAAGAAAGGAAACGGCAAGGTAAACACCTGCATGGGGTTTCTATTCTTCTGCACAATGAAAAACACAAGGGCATCTTATTGTCCACACAAGGTGTGGAAGGAAATGAGATTAGCTTTATAAATACAGTGTCCATCAGGAAGAGTTCACTAGGCACACTACTTCCTTCTGCCAAAACACTAGGCCAGTTTCAGACTATGGGACAGCTAGAGACATTTCAAGGTGGCAAGCAAAATGGATTTGGCAATGAGGAGTTTGGTCTCAACAGCAAGACTGAGGTGGGAAGAGGATGGAGACAGCTGCTGCTGGAAGGGCTGCCCAAGCCCTACCAAAACCAGCCATGTCATCACAAGCTGCTTGTTGAATAAACTCTACAGATGCAGCTCATGAAATGCGACCATCCTATGGACCAATTTTAACAACAGTGCTGCTTCCCAAACGGTCTTAGGGATTTCAGGATGTGATATTTTACCGTGTTTCTCAGGCATGCACATTTTCACTTCCCCAGACACTGAAGAAGTGTCTCCAGTCCCTTCCAGGCAGATGATGAAGAATCACCAGCTAACATTGTAATCTTGGGCATGGTTTGGTTCTGGAAAAGCTGCATCTCATTTAACTGCATCTACTGGACACAGCAGTTTGACAGGAAGGGGTGTTACAAGCAACAGGAGAAAGGAATAGAGCTGAAGTAGGACAGCCCCCAAAGGCATTCTGACAGTATGTAGGATTTTATCCTGACATCGCCAGGCAAGGCAGCTCAGATCATCTCCCTAAGACAATAAGAATCCCCCTAACAGACAACTATACTGCTCCTCAAGCTTCTGCCAAGAGTATTGTCTCAGAGAGTAACTCAACAGTGCTGTCTCCAGGGGAGCTGTCTCCGGGGGAGCTGACAATCTGCTGCTGGCAGCCTAGACATGCTTAAAGAAGTCCAAGTATTTGAAGGAATAGTTCACTGGCTTTTATATGGTTTCCCACAGCACCTGATATTGTCACTCTGGGATGATGTTCCACAATAGTGATAGTGATCTTGCACGATGCCACCTCAAGGGCTACTTTGAAGTAGAAAAGCAGCACAAGAGCAGCTCTCACTAGAGCCAAGTGCTAGTCAGCACTCATAGGAACGAGTTATAGTTTGTCCAGAAGAAACAGATGCTCTCCGTGAGACGGGAGTGGAAACACTGAGAAAGAGCATTCCTGCTACTGGCATGTGGAGATGTACATCTCAGTGAGAAAACACATACCCATCACCCTCAGCAGGGTAGGATGGCTTTACCCAAACACAGAGAAAAGTTAGGAGGGAAGACAGTAAATAATTGACTTAAATGAGATGAGACATACACGCACACAAATTCCCAAACAGACTGCCTTGAGTGTTAAAAATAATCCTTTGGATTCCTTAATAGTTCAAAGAGTACCTTATTAAACTGTCATTTAAATGAGGAAACAAAGCAATGTTTTTTCTACTTTTTTGTGGGGTTTTTTGAGTCTTTGGTGCTCACATTTTCAAGTCCACTCCAAAGCCTTGGGACCTCAGGATTTAATGAAAGATAAGATTTTCACATAACATCTTGACTTCAGAAGCTTGAATTTTAAGAAAGCACAACTGCTGCCAGGCTAATGACAGGCTAATGATAGTTGGCCCTTCTCAAATTTGGTACAAACACCACCTGTTGAGCAATCAGCAGATGCCTCAGATTGGAATTTGGGCAACATTCCTTTGCTATGAAGTTTCTTATGTGCCACTCTGAATAAGAAGAGAATATCTACTTCAGCTTAGAATTGTCTGGTTTCTGTCAAGTTTTTTATCACAACTTTACCGCCAGTGCTGTCATCTCAAGTTTGGCTGAAATTATAGCTTTTTGCCAAATAAGCTTTCCCAGCATGCTGCAAGAACCAACACATTCCTATGACTTTAAAACAAAAATTCCAGAGCAAAGAGTTGTTCTGGAATAAATAGAGACTTCTGCAGTGCTGAGAACTTGGAGGTTGAACCGATATAGACAAAAGCAAAACCCACTTCGACACCATGTTGAAAAGTGAACATCGGGGGGTGGGGGGAAGAAAAGAGGAAGGAAAAAAAGTTAAGAGCATTCTAATTCTTCCCTGTTGTCTTAATTTAAAGATTTTTATAAATAACACATTTTTGAAGATTCACTTTCCTCCACTGACTTCTAAGTCTCCAGAAATTTTTCTGCTATACTAAAGATTTGTTCTTTGTACTAAAGTAGTAGTTCAACAATATCCAGCCCTGATGCAATTTTTTAAGTAGACTTTAGAGTATCATTATCCTCATTCCATAGGTGAGGAAATAGCTTATGTAAATTGCTGAAGGTCACTAACCAGTCAAAAGTGCAGCCTCTCTCCCCCCTCCACCACACTTAACGGGAAATGGAATTAAAGAAAATTTCCAAATGAAAAATGTTATTTTTCCTTTTAAGTCCTGTTCTCAATAACTGACACAGAGACCACCAATTTTATGCTCTGAAACATCTGAGAAAGGGGAGAGATATCCAAACTGAATTAGCTAGTAGGAGCTCACATCACTAAATGAGTGAAAGAAACCATTACAAACACACTTTCCTTCTGGAAGTGTGGGTGCTGAGGCTCTACTTGATTTTTTCTGCTTCATATAGTTATGTGCTCACCCATAAACATCCAGGCAGCCCCTGTGCGTCTTTGCTAAGCAAAAATTTCCAGCCACCAGGTTTCCCCTTTGCAGGGCTGCAAAAATATTAAGAGGGGATGTGCTGCTCTTTGTCTTGACCAGATTTAAAAGGGATGTCACATCCAAGGGATTCTCCTGCTCCAGCATGCCCCTTTAGCTTGAGGATTAACAGGACACATTGAGTTCATGAAGACTTGACACCACATGTACTTTGCAGAGTCTTCATCTACTCTCAGCAGCTTTCCAGCTCAAACAAGGAAAGACCAGGGCGAGTGGTAATGAGGAAAAGTTTGCAGCTGCCAGTGATGCTACCAGCCCCCACGTGTTCTCCCAGCAGCTTGGGCTTCCTTGCCAATTAGTTATCCTTCTCTCTTCAAAATAATTAGTCTTTTGCTCTTCTCTTTCTAGAGTTTTGCACCAGAATGTTCCCCTATGCTTTTGAACAGTATTTGGAGAAACTCACAGTATTTACACAGCAGAGCTCACTGGCATGAGGCAGCCACACTGGTTTGTGCCAAACCTATCTACCTAGGATATCACCTACTCCATGCAAAGCAAGTTTTTGAATTCAAAAAATTTCAGCTGGCCCTTAAAGGCAAGTGATTTCCATAAAGCCTGCTTTCCCCCTAAAGGTCAAACATTTTAACTTGCCAGCCACGTCTCATGCCGAATCTTGGCAAATACAATTTATGTGCCATTAGGTGTTGACTGCTCATCAGAAAAATAAATAAATAAGTAAATAAATAAAATCACAGCTAGAAAGTCAGCTTAGCGTTTACAGAACACCACTGCTGGTGGCCCTACCATCACAAAAACCTCACACATTTAAGGACATCCCAAAGCAGAATGCTGGAAACTCATATCAGTGAGATGAGACTAACTCAATTTGGCAAAAGTTATACATCTTTTTTTTAGGCAAAAACCTATTGCCTTCAGCAGGATATAGAGATGCTCAGAAAGTAAATTGACTCCATGATTTCATGCCTTTTAACTCAAGTGGATGCCCCCAAAATTTTCTAGTCTTATTCTCTACATAAAACAGGTCAGTGTTTCCTGCATTAACCTCTAGCCATGCTTCAATATAGCAGGTTTTATGTTAGCAAGCTTTTTCCACTTTCACTGCACTCTGCCCAGGGTTTTTATATCTAAAATACTCTGGTTACACTCAAAAAGGTCACTTAATCTGCAGCCAACATTGCTGCAAAGGGAGGAAGGGACACTCCCGTGCTTTGCTGCAGCCAGGACTCAAGTGAAGGCAGCAGTGTTCGTGATCGCTTCACTGGGAACACCCTCAGGAAAACTCAGGGCACCTTACTTGGAAAGGAGAGGACTGTGTGGTTTTTAATTTACATACATTGACTTGGATATTGCAGGAAATGGATTTGGCTTCCCTGATACAAGACAGGAATGGACACGCAGGAGGAAATCCTGTGAAGAGCAACTAAAGTGATTAAAGGACCGGAGCATCTGTCATGGAAAGAGGCTGAGGCAGCTTGGGTTGCACAGGCTGGAGAAGACTAAGGATCTTATCCATGTGCATAAATATCAGATGGGGATTTTGGAGGGAGAAAATGAACCCAGGCTCTTCTCAGACGTGCTCAAGAGGCAACTGGCGCACTTTGAGTTACAGAAAGCTCCATTTAAACATAGTAGAAACAATATTACTGTACTTGTTGTTAAACAGTAGCAAGTTGCCCAGAAATTTGAACCATCTCCATCCTTGGAGATATTAAAAAAAACCCACTGTACATGGTCTTAAATTTTTGTAAATGAAATAAATAATTAGTTATTAGCAATCATGACTGTGAACATCCACAAAGTACAAGTGTCTGCTTATTTAGATTGAGAAACCTTTTTCAGCCACCTGGATAAAACCTCTCAGGTGTCCTATGAAGTTCTGCCCCTTATCAGCAACTAGGGATGGTGAAGTATCTCTTAGCCTCTCTTGCCATGCATGCCTTGTCTGTGACCAAACAAGATGTCTCCTTCAAAAGGAAAGGTGGGATCTGTACTGGGCAGGCAAAAGGGACCAGGACCTTGGAAGTTCAGGAACAGGAAGGTTAGGGCACAGTTACCTGAAATTCAGTGACACCCATGTCTCACATGGAGTCTGAACTACATCCAAAAGTCTGGGCTATAACATCTCCAGTGCTTGTACACCATGACAGCTAAATTAAACACAGCTCAGGAGAACTAGTCTATTCCATTTTAATAGCATGGAAATACATTAAAAGGAAATTCCTCCTGTGAGAGTTTTTTTTAGGATTCCTCCACACATGCCTCCCCCATCAAAAAAGCCCCTGAGCCTTAAAAGTCCCATCTAAGAGTCCTATTTTCACTCCCCCCAAAGACAGCTGTATTTGAAGTGCTGGCAAAACCAGCTTACAGTATAAACTAACAAAGCAAGCAGGAATTTAAGGCGTACAAGCCTTGCCCTGATGAAGGTAATTATTAGGTCATCCCAAGAAAAATTGATGAGCCTAACATAACACTCCCAAACAGATCAACAGTCTTCATATAAATTTTGGTCCTGGCTCCTATAAAACCATTAGCATTTCCTAGTATTGTAATTTACAGCTTGATGATGCACTGAATCATATTTTAATTTACCTGGAAGATATAAACAAACATTCTTGGGTGGAAATTAATACCTGATCTTTGGCTACCTCTTGTGGTATAAAAATCCAGAGAGGAATTACATTTAAAAAAAAAAAAACCCAACATTAAAGAAAATCATTGCACAACTGATGAGCTTGTCAAATAATTCTAAGGAGAAAATTAGTTCTTAGGGGTTTTGTGTATAAGAAGGCTAGAATATCTTGCTGTGAAAATGAATACTAGGGTATTAACAGGGTGAATATTCCTGTAAGTATATGGCATGGATGGCATCTGTTTTCATACACAAGTGGAGGGCACATAAAGAATTAAATCAAAGCCTCAACTCTCCAATTTTCCTAATGCCCACTGTTCTGCAAAATGCTTCATGCTCTTGTAGGAATTCTGTGTTTAGAGAGGAATCTGTGAAGCACTGCTAACCTAAGGAGAAAAAACCCAGGAAGCTGACATGAACCTCTGCTACGCAACAGGAGCTCTCCCACATAAAACCAGGCTCAACAGCTACAAGTAATCTCAAGTGTAGTAAAGGTGCAAGATATACAGTTATGGAGAGGAGAATCATAAATGCAGCTGGCATGCTGAGAGAACATCTGTACACTTATTGTACCACAGTTCATCAACTGTTTATTCCAGCAAGTACCAGATGCAAAGGAGAAATGGGAAGAGCGTGAACACGAATCAGAATTTGTTCAGATATAGAGAATCAGACAGTCTGAGTCAAAGAAGAAAAGCTAAGAGCTTCTCAAAATCAGACACAAGGTCTATCCAGCCTCCAACTGGAGAAAATCAGTGTAGCCTGAAAAAGGCCCATGGCTCTTATTAGTTCTGGCCTACTTGTATGGGAACTCAAAACTTTCTTTGGTGGTTACAACAGTAATTAAAAAAGCGGACGCACTTCCTATTTAAGGCAGGAACAGAGACTTGTCCAAAGAAAAACAGAATTTGTGCAACTTCAGTGTCTTACGGGTTTTTAAGAAGGCCTGACCATTTGGGTTCTAGAGTAGAAATTCAGGTCTGGCTCAAATAATCTCGCACCACCACCCAACAAACTGGAGAACCAGCAAGATCCCTGGATCACATTAAACAGGGAAAAAAACCACACTTCTTTTGAATAGTTTCTCTTCTGCACAACCAATTCAATACAGGAAAGAGACTTCTTTTTCCTGACAATTTAGCATTCTCTATCACTCAAGAAAATGTTCTTACCTGTATTGCCAAAAACATGGCTTGTGAGAACACTGTCCAACATGTCCTGCACATTGTGCCATGGAAGTTAATCCAAATTCATAAGCATTTCTACCACACTCCTCATCATGCTGTGGGTGGTAGCAAATAAGCTCTTCTGAAAAGACTGGGAAGTGTCCAATTGTGTACGAGCAGAAGTGAATGACGGCATTAGCTGCACCACACCAGAGCCCCTGAGCAGCTGGGAAAGTCAGTTGGCAGGACTTCTGTGAAACAAGATAGGAACACAAACACTACAGCAAAGGAAATGGAATACACTGCTGGATGATAAGGAACTAGAGGGAGATGACTGCTGGACAACCAAGAGCACACAGCAAAGGAGACCTCCACGTGGGATTTTTAAAGAAAGTAAAGTGGAAAAGAGAAGGTTCTCCTAAGGAGGAGTAGATCAGAAGAGTGCAAAAACATACCTATGTTCAATTTGTCCTTCGTACCCCCACATTCTGCAGAAAAAAGCACGATCTCTCCTTACGTGCTAATCTCTCCATGGCCAGCACTCACATTCAGATAGGTACAGAGAGAAGTAAGATTTCATCACCAACTCAAAAAGCCATTATAAAATTTGCTGAGGAAATTGCAAACTCAAAATGGAAGCCAGCTGAGACCACAGCCTGCAGGGTCATGTATCATTAGCACCAAGTGAACCAAGTCCAAATGTCCAGCTTACTGCTCAGGAGGAAACAAAAGCACTACTATACATGTGGGCAAAGCATCATCTTTTTCTAATCAAACCTGTCTTAGGCCTGGGTTCAGAAAAGCACTCAAGCATGTGCTTAAGGCTCTCTTTTTTTTTTTTTTTCCAGAAAACAGCTCAAAACACACATTTACCTGTAAGCACTTGCTAACAGCTGTGAATAACAGTGAAAACCATAACTAAAATCTTCTGAGAAAAAGGCGTTATAAAAAAAAGCAAAATGTGATAAGATGTGATTGCCCATCGTACTGCCTTATCTCTTATCTCTCTGCTAGGAATACTGTGGGACAAACAATGAATAACACAAGACTGCTCCCAGACTAAGACAGCCACAGACATTAGACACGGTATCCGAGTCACAAAAACTATATCATCAGCACACTAGCATATTCTTGGATTTATTTATGGCATCACCACAGAGCCACTAAAAAAGAAATTAGAACAGCTCCAGGTTCCAGACCATTCTCAGCCATACAACTTCCAAAAGATATCTTTTGCAAGAGTCTGAAGTGAAAGTTATGACCCCATTTAGTGCCATTCACTAATGGCAGTAAACATGACACAGTTTTCACACCCCAGCTCAGCCCTGATGCCTGCTTGCAGTACATTAATGATCCTGTCAGAGCTGTCAAGGGGACACAACACTTGCTGTTCTGGTGATGCTCTGTCCTGTCTCCATTCAAATAATTTGTCTTTCATCACCATCAGAATTGTTTTCCAGCATTTCTGTTTGACTTTTGATCTCTGGCCTAATATTCCATTCACCCTTATCAAAAATCAAATCCCCCACAAATCCGAATAATTAGCTAGAAAGTTGCTGGCTAACAAGTCCAAAAGGTTGCAAAGGCAAACTGTCACTAATCTTATCATGTGATTAATACAAGTTGACTTACATCCCGAGGAGACTACGTTACCTCCCTGGGAAATACCCTTCTGCACCAGTTATTCTTAGGTGTTATTTCTGATTAATTATGCTCTCGCTCCATTAGAAAACTGATGGCCAACTTTGCATCTGTCTCTTTGCTTTGTATCTTACAAAGACAGCAGTTATAAAAAATTCATAGGAGGGAATGAATAAATGGTCAGTGTGTCCGAGGAGGTGAGGCAGCTCAGGATTTCTGTCCTGGCAGTATAAAAGTGAAGGTCATAGAAGCATCAATTGATACAGAACTGCATCTTCCCAGGTAGAGGTGTAGTTTTTCTCTCACAAAAATGCATCTGCACTTTCAAACAGTGCAATTATTAACAATTCCATGAAAAAATACCAGATGCATCCCCAGTTTTATGAATGCAAATAGCCCTATTGGAGGCAAGGGGAATACTCACGTGTTTAAGTTAGACACATGCATAAGTAAAGGCAGGATCACAGCCCCAGCCATAAATATTTATGTCTGCAGTACAACACAGCCTCAAAAATGCATTCACAAAACAGACTATAATGCAAGATCCTGACAATACAGGTTACTCCATAGAATTTCAATGGGAGGCGCTTCTTTCTTGGGTCCCTTTGGAAACCCCAGCCTCCATTATTCTAATAAAGCCACCACTGTCATTTCAGCAACCTTGGCCAATAGCACCCACAAGAAGTAAAAAGAAACAAAATACAGTAAAAATATACTAAAAATAATTTGTTACTGCCAATGTAAAAATCTTTTCAAACTATGTTTTAGCCCATTTATTGATTATTAAGCAAGGTACTAAAAGGATCTGACTTTGGAGCACTAACATACATCTTCAACTAAGATTAGCACAAATCAGACGAACTCCCACCTCTCTCTTCCTTAGAGATTTAAAATTAGATTTGGGTGACTAATGCGGATAAAAATACTCATTCACTTCAGCCATACAATCTGGTTTCCTGGCACAAGCATTTGCAGAAAACAAATGTTAAAGCAAATGCCATTATTTACTTTGGAAGAATATTTCTACACAACCAATGACAGAATAGAAACACCAGCAGGTGACTTACGCAGCCAGTCAGAAAAAATATCCCTCATGTTTCAAACAGTCAATTCCCAGAGGAAGAACATTTGGGAAAAAATTTATCAGATCCATTTGAACTCGGAATACATAAAATCATAAACCAGAAAAGTACTGAAGGAAAAGATGGACTTAGTCAAAACAAATCCCTCACTCTAAATCCAAGCCGATAGATTGCTTTTCCCCTTCAGTTCAAAACATTTTGGATCAGGCTCCTCCAGCCCAGTTCAGTTTTAAAGGCTCACACAAATCGGGGAGCATCACCCTGCAAGCCAATCTCAAGCTCTTGGACTGATATAGCATTGCAGGATCAAGTCTTGTAGAGCATCAAACACAAGTTGTAATTAAAATAATTTACATGCTGCTAGCAAGTCAGCTAAAGCAAGCACATCAGGTTCCCAGCATGGATTTCAATTTGCTTTAAAATTACTCAAGGATAGGAGTTCATATTTTCAACATCAGCCTAGTTAGCCTAGAAAACACAAGACCTAAGTGACAGCTATTTGATTGGAAGAAGGTGGGGGTGGCTATTACTTGGTAGGTGTTTACTCACTGCCTGGATTCATCATGAAAGCAAATATCCAGGCTGTGCATATGCTACCAACAAACGTGTCATCAGCTGCAAAAGAAACAGGCGGGGTTGCTTTCCTATACGGAAGTATGCACAATGCTGCACGATCAGAACAGCTCAGTAATTCCCAGTGGAATCTCACCTAATGGGAGTCAGTCCCAACACATGGATCCTGTCCTCATTCTCCCTTACAATCCTCAGGAAACCCAGTCCTGAATAGAGCTGTGCTCTGCTGGCTTCCTTCTTCATCTTGATGCTGTTTCTTCACAAGCTGCAATTGCTTAGTCAGCCTTAAAATCCAGAATGAGACACCTAGATGGAACTTTTACCTTTTGAAATACTGAGATTAACTCCAGTGGGTCCTGGAGCAAGCAGCTATTCCTCTACAGGACCACCTATATCTCCACAAGGACAGTGGAGGTGGAGAGAGAGTGTGAAAATGAACCAGCGTGTCAGAAATCCAATTTCTCCCTCTGTGGGTAAAGCGCCTCAGAGAAAATCAGCTGACCATGGAAAACACCCCACAGAACACCACCAATGTGACTGCAGCATTTTCTAATAGCCATGCATATTACCTACAAAATTAATATGTGTATATATATCCTGTTAGTGTATTTGGTTGAAGCATTTATAAACCATTCATCTCAGCCGAAGCATGGGTTCTTGCTTTAAGGAGAATTGGAGACAACTGGTTTTCTTTTTTTTTTTTTTTTTACTTAGGAGCAGCGCAATTGCTAAAATCTCTTTGCGTTCTCTTTGGTCTGTTTGGTTTTTCCATTGTGGAAATTAATATTTTAAGGTCAGAAACAATTCCACTCCAATGTTTATCCTTGCTAACATTAGAGCGCAGGTGGTGGATGCTCAGGGTGACTCCTACACACACAAGCCAACTACCTTGTCTCTGACATATAAATTGTGCATGTTTAATTGCAAACGTTGGAGGAGTTACCCTACCCAGGAGCTCAACCTCCAGAGGTAACTGTGCCTGCTGCAGAACCAACAGATGGGAACATCTCTGCTGGTGCTTCTGAGACTCCAGCACAAAGCTTGGGGTTTCCTCTTACAAAGGACAATAGTTAAATTTTAAAACTGAAACCCAATGCTGACTGGCAGAGACCAAAATTTTAACTTCCTATTCCTTTTCTGGATCCTCTGCTTTTGGACATTTCTAAACAGTCCATAGAGATCTTGATAGATCTCACACCTGGTCTGCTGTGACAATTCCTCTGCTTCTCAGATCAGTAACATAAAAGTTTGTATTTAAGGTTTTGCAGCAGAGTGGCTGGTGCACTAAGTCTCATTTATGATCTATCACTTAGTGAGCTGACAAATCATTTAATTACTGAATTTCTGAAACAGCAAAGTTTATATGTTGTCCTAAACTTACTAAGAATAACATTTAAGAAGCCTAATTCATAGGATGGTATCTGAAACCAGCAGATCAGGAGGGAAAGTTATTAGCCTAGATTCAAGGCTTTAGCTGGAATAATGTGTGCTCTCGATCTCCACGGATTGTGTAGTCAGAAGGGAGATATCTGGCTAGATGGGATTTTGCACATCTGTCAGCTACATCAGAGATCCAAATGCAAAAGCCAGCATGTAAGAACATTATGTGGATTTGTGACCCTCTCCTGAGGATCTGGGGTCCATAAACCAATGAATGGATTACGAAGAAACATAGTTATAGTATTTTCATCTGTGACAGATACTGCTGCAACTCCAGAGTGGGTCACAATATTTAAAGGAAAAGCATACCCATTCTCCACATAGCCCCTGAGAAAATGCAAAAGGCACTGCTCAGCATGAAGAAATTGGAAAATGTATGCTAAAATTGGTTTAGCATCTGACTTGAAAACTCCAGGACTGGTCAGAGCCAGCACAGTATGGGAGTGTTTTTCTTCATTCATATTTGTTCTGTATATGAATCCATGTAGAAGAGTGAGTGGTTGTATACCCTGAACCACACAGTAGACACATGAAAAGAAGCTCACCAGAGGGGCTGGAGCTCCTATTAACCCAGAATTGGATGCCATTTAATAAGCAAACTCCATAACCCTGTTTGTGGACACTTCCTATCAATGCATCCCACACCTCTCAAACTCTGCTTCAAGTATCTTAGCGTGAGAACTGCTGAGCTTCACATCTATTTGAATGCTTTCAGGGAAACCCAGGAAGCACCAAGAACAGATGAAACTGAATGACTAGACGTGTTACAGATTAGAATTTCAAAATGCCCCTGCCCAAATTCAGCAAATTTGCTACCTTTACCTAGGGAAAACCTGTGAAACTAAAATTCCAAGGGAATTTAAAATACCAAACAGTGCTAAACTCAGAAGTGAACACATGTGAAACCATCAATTTTTGTTTGAAAAGAGACAACTAAAAGCTAAATCTGGTACAAAGAGGTGAGTGAAACAACAGCATTCCCCAGTTCATGCAAGCCTGTTCATGCTCACACAGACAGCACTGGCGATGACATTTCCTCACAAAGGTGATCCCAAAATCTCTCAGTGCTTTGCACACCAGGTCCACTTCCAGCACTCTGTACTTTGGAGAGTGAACTGCTGAGCAACACATCTTCTCTTAGCTTCTCCAGCATGGTAACCACTAATGCAGCTCTCCATAAACATACTGAAAATCACATTCTCCCCACTGACCACCTTTCTTTTCTGTGCAAAGACTATGTTTTTACAGTCACAAAGGTCGTATTCGGATCAAGTTGCACCCTTTAAAGCACTTCCCTCACTTCAGTTTTCTTTTTCAAGCCCAATGGCACACACAGACTCCTAACAAAGTACAGGGCATACCAGCCAAACAGGAATTTGCTGGAGATTTCTGAGGGTTTTACTCCCCAGAGTGACAAGCACGTCACTGTACAGATACTGCAGACTTGGAGAGCTAGGAATGCAACACATGGATTTTTTTATTTAGCCACACAGCATAAAAATGTTTACTTGACCCACTGGACTAATCTGTGTACATCCTTAGTCAGAGAGTTCTTTGTTCCTGTGCTCCCATGAAGGCGGCACCATTAGAAGGAGTCCTACTTTTTTCCTTTGGATCTTGTTTGGAAAGGCAGTCATTTTAATTTGAAGCCAGGACTGACACTATTTGCACCATGACAAGACATTATCTGTTGGGTTTTCTCCTGAGTTCACCTGTTTACGTTTAATAAAAATGCTCTTTTGTAACTCATGAAGGGCTAGAGAATTCCCAAACCATTCAAAATACTTTAAAGTTCTTTTGGGACATAGCCAGATACTTAATATTGTATTACATTTTATAGTTGTCACTTAATCAAGCTATTTAATATTATAGTACATTTTAAAACTGTCACTTAATCACATTTTCTTGACCCTTTTATGTGAATTAAAGATCACTGTAGATAAAAAATGGCATGCTTTAGTTTAAATAGATTCAGTATGTCCAGTTTGACAGTTACTTCTGAGACATTAAAAGAATTTTCTGTGATTAATGTGACCCCCACATGTTAGGTAGTATAATGTTCCATTTCTTCAACCATTAGAGGAAACAGCATTAGACAGAAGGAGCCAAAACTTATCTGACCGTATGTAAAGCTAAGAAAGCCTAAAGACAATGTACAGCTCTGTGTGGTATACTGCGAGACCAAGTTAAACCAACTGAGTATTTTCTGTTTCCTTACAATTCAAATGGCAAAAAGTTCAGTAGTGACAGAGTAAGCCTACATTCCACAACAAAAGAAAGATCTTACTGCAGCTTTCTCAGAAAAGGAATAAATGCACTTTCTGCCATGACAGGTGAGCAGGACTGTCTGCACTTAGTATAAATGATTGATAGCCATGCATTCTAGTCTTGGAAGAATTCTTACCCACACGTTTACTCACAAGAGCAAAAAAAGTACATAAGACATGTCCATCCTCAGAACCATTTATAATGGCAATCATCATCATCATTTTATGTGGTTGATCCAGAACTGCGTCATTGAAAGATTTTATGCTTTTAAGTCATACATAGTAAATTACCTTCTCTTATAGGCATGTTTTAAACTATTGTCTTTTACTGTAACCTTGGCCCTAAGATCCTATGTAATTTATTTAATTCTAATTTCTCTTCCTTTGTATCTTAATCTCAAATCAGATGTACCACATTTGTTAACAGCTGTGACTATAAGTGCTGCCCATTTTTGGAACATTCTGTGTGCTTTTCTTGATAGTTTAATTAGAATAAATACCCTTTTTAATCCATGAAGTGGGACATGGTATAATAACATTGATCTTTCATTTGACAGCAAATTTGTTTGATAACAGAAGAGGGTTTAGTGTAACCAAATCAGCAACAGTAATTCATTTGGATAGTCAATTAAAAATAGTGTGTATACAGTACCTCTGCAAACAATGAACAGTGGGCTAAAATAATCAAGACATGAAAAGAGCCTGCACAGAAATCAGGATGTTGATGGAGAAAAACAGTTCAAACTTATTTACAAGAGCTGCCAATGAGGTGCATGTGGGTATTAAAGTGTCTCTCTGCAAAAATGTGGTCGCACCGGGAAAAGAAGTCAATTAACAGGGTCTACTCAACAGAACTGCTCATTTTTTCCAGAAGGATGTTTTGTTAACCTAAATTCTGCAGACAGGACAGCCTTTGCCTTCTGGCAGAAATGAACAAGCTTTTGCATTGGACTCCCAGCAGCTTGGGAAGAAGACACCTCCCCCTCCATCCAAGGGCAGACATCGTCTCAAGCAGCTCCTTCCTACCAGCCACACTTGCAATGGCCCAGGATCTGACAGCAGCAGAGCCTCAACGCGTTGGGCTACAGCTTACCTGCACACTTCTCCTATGACATGGAATAAAGCATCTAAAAACTAAGGTACAAGCACAAGGAGTGGCAGAAAGCTAGACACACGCTTTTCCCTCAATCCAAAAGAAATTCTAGCCATCCAGACTGACTGAAGAGCTCAGTCAACCCAAGTTGTACAGCCTCCAAATTAATACACGCTGTTGCCGTAGTAGGGACATCACACACATTGAACAGCGCTTAAACGGAAGCACAGCAGTAGAGGGGACGGGTACTGCTGCTACCAGTAGGTAAATGGATATTGGCCTTTTCCCTTCATCTATTTTTTCCCTTCCTGTTTATCATCAGCATTCTTGGATCTTCAGTTAGATTGTAAGCTCCCTGGGACAAAAACCAGGTCATTATTGTGTCTTCAAAAAGGGATCATCACAAGGGGCCAAAACTGTGTCAATGCTGCTTGGAGCCTTTGGGCAAAATATTACTAAATTGCCCTTCAACTCCAACCCAAAATTATAGGCATGCTGCGTGCAGTATTTTGTAAGCCATTGTTCAGCAACGTGGAAATATGCAAGTGAACATGATACTTGAACAACATAATTCATTTTCCATTCATGAGCCACAATGGGTATCTCATGGCACTGTTTGCTCTTCAGTTTCAAATGTGAACTTGCATACAAAGTCAAGCAAATGAGCTTTCCTTCACGTTGTTTTATTAAGCTCTTGGACTACACTCTAAGCCATAAAAGAAGAAATTACAGTTGCTGCTGTCTCACAAAAGCAGTGAAATTCCCAAAGAACTAAGAATTTGGCCCTAGGTTGTGTATGAAAGTGGCTGTAAGTCCTCTGCTGCTTTTTTTATCCCTCCTCGTGCCAGCACTGCATTTGTGTTCAAAAGTGAAAATAAGTTTTACAGCAGCATTCCATAAAAAACCCTCATCTTAACTTTTGGAGGATATCCTTAATGACATTATTGGTTTGAAAAGTTTAAAGATAGCTTTGTTTTAATTTCTCTTTAGCTTTTCACTCAAATAGCCCATGTATGACATTATTATAATTCTTCTGCCGGCTTTATACCTGCAAACTCCTCTCATATTCTTTTGTTCTTGGGCTAATCTTTCCTTTATATTAATGAAGCCCTTTGAAGTATCTCTTCAAATCTTCAACTAGATTCCTTTGTGACTTTTTTCCTCCCCCTAAACCTGATAGGGTCTTTTTATCATGAAAATTATTAATACTTCCCCCATTTCTGGCATTGTACTGTCAGCTTTAAAATGTTCTATTATTATTTCTGGTCTTAAGCTGCTTTCTCCTGACCCAGGAATATTGGCAAATTACCGACCTATAGCCAAGCTTTTATAGGGAAGGTCTTGCATCAAGTGGTAGCCTTTCAAGTGCTTAACCACCTAGTAATAATCTTTATGACAAATGGCCTCCCAGTTTGCAGTTATGCCTAGAGTGCTAAGAGTGTCCCTTAAAGTGGTCAATGACTTTTTATAAAACCAAACCCTGAGTATCATGTCAGCTCTTACCCACCTTGCTATTAGCACACCTCAAGACACTGCAGATCACAGTAACCCTTTCTGACCAGAGGCCAGCTTATAAAACACAGGGGGCTTTGTTCAATCTGAAGACATCAACTTGTCACTCCGGAACATCATTCATCCGCATCAAGCAATATGCATCATTTTCTTGTGATCAATGCAGAGTCCACTGCTCCTGAGTGTTACTGCAGCTAATCATTAAGATAAATAGAATTGTTAAGAGTACTGGCACTCCTTTTAGCTGCTTTATGCAAAGAATTGATTTCTACATGTACAGTTTGACATTTTACTGTGAATCAGTCTTTTTTTTCCTTTTTTCTCTTTCTGCTCCTTTATCACATTGCCCTAAGGGTAATGCAGTGGTTTAAAATTATGGTTTTTGCAACATGAAGTGTTTGTGAGTAGCTATTTTCCAGAATTTTGTTTTAGGTCATCTCCTGCAATCAAGAGCATTCCTAAAATTTACTGCAAACTAGAAATCAAGACTATTAGCCGTGAAGCAACACAAAACAAAATGTTCCTTAACAGGTTCTTTCTTGGTCACCCAGCTGAGTAGAAATTCCACAGGCAAACAACTTTTCACCTCCCAACCACAATTCAATGCTTTTAAAGATTGCCTCATCATAATCAGAGGTTTTGTCATGCCTTTCATCAGAAAAAAAATCCAGAAACAAACACAGATGACAAAAACTGTGACAGATGCCTGTGATCCTCCCTATGTGGATAAAGAATCACAGTCAAGAGTGGTGAGTATTTTTTGACAAGACTTGTTTTGCTGAGATGGAAATACTGAGGGAGGAGGTGGCTGATGAAATTTGTTCTCCTAATTAGAAAATCTTCAGTTAGTCCACAGACAATGATGTCCTTCTGATTTTCTCTAACCTGGTCTCCAATTACCAAAATTATTTTTCTACCAAAAATAGAACAATCAAGCTTATAAAGTGACTTTTTAATGTTCAGTTGTATTTATCTCCATTTGGTCTCCATTTTGCAATATTTGCTGAGCTTAATCTAAAAGATGAGACAAATATCACACATGAATGATAAACACTTGGCAAATGCCCTGTTCAAAAAGTCCTGTTCTCTCATAAGCCCACCAGTACAAGACCTTTTGCATATCTTCAGCATTCCCTAACACAATTCAAGTCTTTCTGCTCTCAAATTAACTCCTATCCTGATCTCACTAAAGAATAAATTAAAAAGCAGTCTTGTAGACTTCTCGAGGCTTACACAAAGAGACTTGGGCAGAACCAAGAGTGGAACGCAGAAATCTGCTGGCCCCAGCAAAACCAACCTGAGTCAGCTGACAACTCCCAAGGGATGATCAAAATTCTAGGTCAGGTTGCTGGTCACTCCATTGCTTCAGTCCTCAGTCACTGAGACACATTACAGGTGAGTTCCTTTTACATACTCAACATTATTGTGAAAGTTCTCTCTTGAAGCTGGGGGCAGGGGGGGCTTCACAATTGAAATACGTTTGAAAACAAACACACACACACACATGCAATTTTGATGCTTCAAAGCTGAACTCAGAGCATTAGATGCATACACCAAAGGACTTCAACACAAACCAACACTTGCTCCTGGCAAAAAGCTATTCATTGCTGAACTGGGGATTTGCCTCTAAGCTTGTATACAGTCAATGTTGATGAGGGAGGGGAGCAAGCTGAATATTAAAAACTGCTGCCTCAAGAATAATATAATGTACAGATTTAATCATAGTAAAAAATGATCTGCAAGTAATTGTAGTCATTACTGCATCTGCTCAGAGCTGTGGGTAATCATTATGTATGAGTGAATTAAATCAAATTCCATATCATGGGCCTGATCCTAGAATTTCTTGAGTAAATTCGCCTCGTATTAATAATCTCCCTGAGTGTAGAGAGTCTATTTGCTTCTATGGATACATTTCTTAGATGAGTATACTTGAGAACCTTCCACATTTTACCTTTAAATTTAATTAAAACCAAACCCCAAAAACTTAAGAAGGTAGACTAAAACATCGATTTCCAAAGGTGGGAAATGAATTTGTTTCACTCTGCTCTTCTCTCTGTAAAGGCACTAAAGGGGGTAGAGAGAAAGAAGTGTCAGTGTGGAGCCCGAGTAATAGAAAAGACAAAGCCTTCCAAGACAAAAAGTTAAGCTCAAATTCCTTCCTTTTGTCACTAAATCCCAGGCATTAGCATAGTAGTGAAGACACAGGTGTAATTTATGGCACAGAGTGGGAATGTCAAACCCTGACTCACGAAGATAAGAAAAACCTGTTTACAAAAAACTGCTGAAGGGCAGAGCTGGAGCCAAACTCAACCTAGATCAATAACCAGATTAATTATTAGTAAAAGAAATAAATTATTGGTGTAGTTTCTTCTCTGTCACTTATGCCTGTCACTTACACATTTTAGTGTATCATTATGAAAATATATCCAAACCAGAAAGTTTTTACTCCAATAGTCTTGTGCTGGCGTCTGTGTATGTTTGAAATGAGGAGTAAGAACTGAGGCCCCAGACACACCCTTTGTGGAGAGGGCAAGTTTTAACCTTCCTAAGAGAGCCAGGCAGGCATCATACTCTTCCAGAGATGCAGGAAAGAAATCAAACTAGGTCTGAATTCTTCCTCTCATGCCTGTGGTGAGGTCACAAGAAAATATGTTATAAACTGAGTTTAGGTGACATTTTCAATGTCTTTCTCATGGTGGATATTCTAGCAAAAATAGTCTTGAAGGCAGCTGGTGCAAGGAGAAACTACAGTGGTTTGCACATCTCCCCCCCACCCACAGCTAGACACGTACACTCTCACTACTAACATAGGTAATAGAGTGCAGTAACACAGAGGATCATTTTTTTTCTCCTGAAACAGAAATGAGCTGGCAAGCATAATCAAACAATGAGAATCATTTTTCCAAAGAAGAGCGAGAGCAACAACAACAAAATCCAGTGAGAATTATGACAACAATGTAAGAATGCAATCAGTAGAGAAATCCTGATAAATGAGGACCTTACATTTTAAATGCTTTAAAACCAGTACAAATAAATATAAATTTGAACAGAATTCAATGCACAATTGAATTAGAAGGAAAAAATTCAACCAAATTGTTAAACTTCCACTATAGAACTTGAAAGTAGTTTATCTAGATAAAGCTATAAAATGAATAAAACAGCAGTAAAAAGGATTGAACTTTTGCTGTCAGTAAGAAATCCAGATCATGGATGAGAGTATTAAGAATGCTGCGTAAAGAGCTCTGCAAAATATTCTCCAGTGAAGAGGAACTAATGATAGATGAATGCGTACATGTAATTGAACATGCAGAAAAGAAAACCAACATTCCAAGAAGGAAAGCAGAAAAGCTATCAGGAGTACTGGCTCATGTGAACATCCACAAGAATGAGATACATACAAGGAGAAAAGGCAAATTACCAAAAATGCAGTATGCTCTGTAAAATAAAATACATGTTTGGCTGTAGACATATTCTTCATTAAATTATCAAGGGAGCATGTGTCACACACACAGTCGTGAGGAATGCTGGCAGGAACATTCAACCACATAAAACTCGCCCGCTTTTGGGTTTCATTACCTACATCAGGCCCCATGTTGTTCCCATGATGGCAAACTTCCCTTCGACTTCATGGAGAACAGGATCAGGCCCTTGCTCAGCAAAGGGTTAAAAAATGAAGTGTAGCAAAATGCTCAAAGTGCACCTCAGTCCAGAAGCAAGCCACTCCTAAGAACTGATCCCTTTTTCATTCCGCACCATGGGAAATACAATTTTCCTACCTGTGTTTTGTGTTAAGTTGTTGGGCTCAGCTAAATCAAAATTCGAGCAAAGCAAACCCACATGAACTTAAAATCAAATGAAATTTCACACTCCCCCTGCACAGTGAAGCAGCCCTACACAAAGGTACTTTCAGCAGATGAAGCCAGTGCACCTTTTAAGAGTAAGCAGAAATAGAGCACATTTGTAACAGACAAATTAGAAGCGCATCAAGGTACTGGATAAAAACATTTCTTGAACATAAGCCAAGTACACAATAGGAACAGGTTAGAAGGTTAAATCATTTCTAACCACAACTTAAAGAAGACTTCATAGTAAAAATATCCTTTTTTAACTCTTGTCTTCCAAGCACACATCACAACTTTTGTTTCCATTGCTTTTAGTCCCTATTTCAAAAGCAGCATTTGCTGTAACAGCTCATTTTTTCATGCAAAATACTGAATCTAATTGCGGAAATATGTCATTCCCTCCTCTCCGCCACATGGCATGAGTTAATGATGATGAATGAAAGTAATAAAACCCAAATCTTTTTCAAACTAAAGCTCCTGTTAAATTACTGGAAATTATATGCATGCGTCTACAATGAGGACACTGCAGAAGGTCAAAGATCTTGCTTCCTGCATTTGGCCAAACTATTCAACAGGCAGCTTGGCTGAATCTGCACAGACACATTTTTACTGAGGTCTGGGGGAGCCACCTAAGAAAAGCAGCTTAGTTCAAGGCTGGTGATTTCATCAGAGCATTTCTCCCCATCCCCATGGAACACTAAATATTGTTCACCAGAGTCTATGACCTGACTCACATGTCCATGGCAAGCTATTTTTGGATGTTCGAGACCAGGGTTTGGAAGAGTAATACATCACCTAGCGTGATATACATTTTTAATGGAGGTCCCAATTTCCCTAATACAAAACTTTATTCTGTGGCACTGACATGAAGCAGAAGGATTACAGCAAATTTAGAGCCAGATGTTGCCCCTCTCATTCACTCTGAATCACACCCAATTTCTCCAGCTGGTCCACTATGAAGACAGGTAAACCATTCAGAGATTAAGGTCTGTCATGGTTTTAGACCAGACAGCAACTAAGTCCCAAATCAGCTGCTTGCTCACTCCCCCCACCAGGGGGAAGGGGAGGAGAGAAGAATCAGGGAAAGAAAAAAAAAGGAAAACTCATGCGTTGAGATAAGAACAGTTTAATAATTAAAACAAAGTTTTAAAAAACCCCAAACGTAGTGCTACCACTAATAATAATAATGATAATTGTAATAAAAAAGGAGAGAGAAATGAAAAAATGCAAGATAGCAAGTGATGCACAGCACAATTTCTCACCACCCGCTGACCAAAGCCCAGGCAGTGGTCAGCCCCTCCCAGCCAACTTCCCCCAGTTTATGTACTGGGCATGATGCTCTGTGGTATGGAATATCCCTTTGGCCAGTTCTGGTCAGCTGTCCTGGCCATGCTCCCTCACTTGTGCTGCTCCTTGCTGGCTGAGCAGGAGGCACTGAGAAGTCCTTGACCCAGGAGAAGCACTGCTCAGCAACAACCATAACATCAGCGCATTAACATTGTTCTCACCCTAAACCCAAAACACAGTCATGTACTAGCTACCACGAAAAAAATGACCTGTATCCCAGCTGAAAGCAGGACAAGGTCCTACTCAATAAAAACACAACAGGCAAAATGTACTCTGTTCCTGTCTGCAAACTCTGTTTCTAATTCTGCATGCTGCGAACTGCATCAGCTTATTGCTGTTCTCCCCATTCATTCGTTTCCTCATTTTTGCTTAACCAGCCGACAGTTCTGTGGCCCTTTCTTTTCCTCTGGGCATTCGGACACTATGTTCTCCTTTCTTTTCCCCCAGCTCACCCACAGCTCACTTTGGAGTCTTTTTGTCTCCCTTCCTTTCATCATCAATTCATTGAGGTTTCATTGTTTTTGTCTTCCCACTATGCTGATCTCCCAATCCCTATGCTTCCCCCTTATGGTCCATTTCACAGATGGACCACAGAAGACATGGAAAAACACATAAGGAGAGGAATTCCTAATAACCTCCCTTAATGTATTTCCTTCCCACAAATGAGTTTGAATGCTTTGAATCTTGGATGGGTATAAATCAAGGTGTTACCTTGCACAGGTCAGCAGGGGTTATTTTTGCATTTAAAAAGTATTTGTAGGACCAGGTTTAGCAGCAGCAAAGCAAAACTTACCATCCCTGCAAGTTTAATTTCTCTAGCCATGATAAACAGTTTGCAGAATTGAAATGCATAGAATTAGAAACATTGGTTTTCAGAATCAAAAGACCTAAATTCTGCCACTCATATTCACAGTGAGGGATAACTTACTCTCTAAGCAGTACTCATTTGGAGTACTCATTTGGAGGGCTCCTTGGAGCCATCAAGAAATCAAGTGGAATTCAAGTCTTTAGTCCACTCATTGCTCATTATTTTATCTTTCACTGCATAGACAAGAACAGAGATGTTATTAGCAGGCAAATAACATAAGGGCAACAAGCTCCACATTTTCCATAAGACTCATGTAAATATGTGAGCAAGAAGTTAAAAACTTCCATTTGTTTCAGGCCTTATCAGTGCACACTTGGCTTTTAGAAACTGGCTGTGGGATGGTTACCCGGAGCTCCCATATCCCCACTACACTATTGGGAATAGTTAACTAATCTACTGCAAGGAAGTCACTTAATTTTGATCTTGGTCATGCACAAAAGGAGGAGGAAATCTCTTAGAGCCACTCAAGGTGGTATTTCACAAACTATTTTTGAATGCAATGGACAACCAGAAGTTTCAACAACGTCCATGACCTTGGAAAAATGAAATGTCTAAGAGATGAAAGAAAACAAACTACAAAACACCTCTGCAAGCACAATCCTGATCTTAATTGTAGGTTTTTTGGTTCAGCAGTTTTGCATGGAGCTTATAAATACCATACAGAATATATTGTTGTTTTCTGGTAGCCTGTGTTCACAAACAGAGTCATGTGCTGGAGTGGGATTAAATCTATTTGCAAGGCTGCATGTGCAGTTTAAAAGAAGCATATTCTAAGCTTTATCTCACTTAGGTTGATATAAATACCCTCATACTACAACTAGAGGCACCACTTCTGAACACAGGCCTTCAAGGGGCAAAATGACACCAACTACAAGAAGTAGGTTTTGTAACCAAAGCTGCACCATGTGAGCTCTTACATTTTAGCTCAATATTTATTAGAACTTGTCCTCATTTACTAAGCTTCTGGGAACATTTTCACAATTAAAAACCAAAACAAAACAAATTGCAAATAATTGTCAACATACTGACAACAATTGGCAGCTTTCAGAATAACTCACAATGCCATCTCTGTGCCTTCAAAATCTCTCCCACAGTGAAACCTCGTTACCATCCCATCCAGATGCTCATGTTAAGCATTAGAGGTTCCCTTCATTCCCATGCCCCCATCTATCTAAATGAAGCCCTAAGTAAGAGTTGAATCACAAATCCCATGCCATGTTTAAGAGTCACACCGAGGCAGTAAAAGGAGAGTATTCCCGTTCTTTGGACTTGCTTTGGCCTCATATAATGGGTTATTAGCAATGTCATGGCCTGAGTAGATGCAACAATTCACACTAAGGTGAAAAACAGATTTACGGAGACATCATATTTGTGGCCACAGCTGTCAAAAAGGAACTACAGTGAGGTTATGCTGTAAGCATTCCTGATGAAGTTGTAACTTACCATTAAAAAGCTCTCAGGACCAACTCAGTAGAAGTGCAGCATGCAACACCAAAACATTTTGCAAGTTTATCTCACCCATACCAATACTGGCAACAGCTGCTGAGAACGAGGAACTCCAAATCCCAAAAAGTATCTCCTCTAGAACCTCTGAAAAATGTAGTTGAGAAGCTGCCACAGAACCATGATTCAGACTTTGCAAATTCTACAGGAGCACTAGGAGTCAGAAGACCAGCACAGGGAAGCTGAGATTTAATCCAAGATGATGGGGAAGCTCAGATCATATTTGAGGTGATAGAGGAGGCAGGCCTGACCAACCCACTTTGTATTCCCCAAAGGTAAGTCCAGCAAACACTGCAGCTCTCCCAGAGCAGAGGCTACTCACACAAGAAAAGTAAAGCCAGAAAACCTGGAATAGTGCCCTGCATCAACAAAAAAAAGCCATTTCCAAAACCACACTATGCAAATTTCACCTAGTTGCACAACATTCACTCTTTGTGCAAAAGTTTTGCATAGCTGCGATTTCACGACGCCCAGCTCATTTCAGGAAAGGAGAAGGGAGAAATGCGTGGGGCAGAAGGCTCACCTCTGGCTTCTGCACAGCCAGCACCATGGAACTGTGGAGGCATGAATCACCAGTCGGCTCCAGGAGTGCTGAGTTGTGGAGTCTCTGTGACCGGCACCCACAGAGACACAATTTAGGGGGAATAGATGTCTCTGAGCAGGACCGTGGTGAACCATGTAACACTTTTACAGATGGCACACTCATAACCATTAAACAGTTATGACCAGCTTGAGTGAGAGAGTGAAGAATGTGCACACAGGGTGATAAAACACACCAACTAAATTGAGAAAAATACACATATTCTGATTTTAGACACATGGGTTATCAGAGGTAAGGGAGCCCTCACTACAATATGATCTGTTATCAGAAACCTAAGGCAGCTGGTTGGATCACAGATGCACATATGGTCACAGTTTTCTGGAGGGGGGGGAGAAAAAAACCAGCCAAGATCTCCTTTAGGACAGTGAGTCTAGTAAGAGTCAAATGGTTTCTTCTCCTCTCCATCCCTGACTCCATTTAAGTGCTATCTTAAATATTTCTAGGGACCCACTGGTGGGTAAAGAAAAAATGCTAAAGAAAACATAATCTTTCAAGGGCTGACATTACCTAGTTCCCAGCACAGCTACAGACTAGCTGCTGTGAAATGCAACAACCTGGTGGGAATTGGAAAGCTCTCTTTTAACTGCAATTATTATCTCTAAAGCCTCTCTAATAGCAATCCCAGAATATAGGTTTAAAGAAAAATCATTTTAATGGAGGTCCCAGTACTACATTTTTATATTGCACCAAGTCAAGCTATTGATTAGCTTTACATTAATTTTAAAAGCACAAAGAATTTGTCATGATTTTTCTCCCTTTGATATCAGCATCCATCAGCGATTGCATCAGTTTTCTGCTGAGCTGCCAAGCAAAGTTAAATGATGATGCACTTCCTCTCCCTGACTTCTTATTCCAGCTTGGTTCAGCAATCTCGACCAGCCACTTCCTGTCTCCACTATTGCACCGTCTGGCACTTGCTTCAGACAAGTCAATACGCTTAAATTATACCTGTACCAGGCATAATTAATCATAAAACTTTCTGCTTTGTAATGTTATTTGAACTTCTGCTTGGTGTTCATAAGCAGAAGGCAAAACAAAAGTTCAGTGGTGAAACTGGTGCCATTCCCCCCTGCCTGCTCATTGAGTTGGAGCTCGTTGGATTTCAGAACAAGAGATGATTTCTTGGGAAGTCACTGCTCCCCAGTGGTTCAGAATTACGTTGTTGAACTTTAGTAGACTGACAATACGTATGGAGAAAACTCCAATAATCAGAGATATTTTGTATGGGACCAGCCTGGAAACACAGAGGCAGCTTTTTTGATGTCAGTCAGAGCTTGGTGCTCAGTGTGTAAGAGAACGACATTAGAGGTGGTGAGCATGGTACCCACCTCTGAGTCACAGCTCTACCTTTATAGCCGCTATTCCCCAGGGCGTGTAGTAATTTATAGCCATTAGAGGCCAGCAGTAAATTACTCCCTCCAGTCTGGCTCCAAGTCAAGCTCTCCAACCAGCCACTGGAGACTCGGCAGGAGGGAAATGCAGAGAGCGAGAAGTGGTTGGCATCCATCCCTTGTCCATTCCAGACTTGTCTACTTCTAGAAAAGAAATAAATAGACAACTTTTAAGATTCATCTGGACAGGGTGCTGGGCCACCTAGTCTAGACTGTGCTTTTGCCAAGAAAGTTTGGGCCAGATGATCCTCAAGGTCCCCTTCCAACCTAGCACTCTATGATCCTAGGATAAGTAATGTTTTCTCCCTCCCAGGCACTCAGTTCAAAGGTCTGGACCACCCTCCCATGGTGGGGAAACAGGAACTCTGTCCAAATTCAAGGACTCATCCTATGAGGACGGAACCCTCAGCAAGAGCTTAGCCAGCCACTGAGGTATTTCTGTTAGGCTTTTCAGGAACAAAAAGGTGTTTTTCAGCAGAAATGAATCTTCCATATAATCCCCAGCACAGGCGCCTTTAAAACACCTCAAACAAAAAATAAAAGCAACAACAAACCCTCTTTTCTTAGAGCATCCCAAGCAATTTTACAGAGATTAATTGTCCTTATTCGTTTTTGTCTTTCCATATATTTCAGCTCTCCAACAGAAAACTAATCCACTGGATTTCAAATTATGGCACAATTAGCATGAAATTAATTAGAATCTGACCTATCCCCTAATTTTCCTCCAGCTGAGACTGCCAACTTTTAATATAAGCCTAAAGCAAGAGCTGTAAGACTAATACAGCAAATGGGACAAAGGGTTTTTAAATTAAAGAGTGTTTAGAAAAATGCAATTTACTGCCATAAGCATTTCCTTGACAACAACCCCAAAACTCCAGTCCTCAAACAAAGTGTAGAAGAATATTTCACCTCCCCCTGACACAGAGAGTTCATTTGCAAAGCCCACAATCATCCCTCCCATCTTTTAAAATTCTCATGGCCTTTCAAAAGCAGAGCCTACAGTTATCAATTAGCAATGCCTTTTAGTCCCATCATGCAAATTTTCTTTTTCACGTAACCTCTCCAGACAACTGTAAGAATTTTTAAGTCCATCGCATATATATAATCAACCCCCCAACTGTATCTTAGCCTTCACAATTCCCTGCATCATTTATAGACCTCTGCAGTATCTCTTTTTGCCACTGTACATATTTTCCACATTCCTTCAGGCTCCTATTCACTATCTAGTACCCAAATTTCTCACCCTCCTTCCTCTTCAGATTTCAGCCATCATTAACCAAATGCCCCAGTTATTCTTTTTCATAGTTGCTTTGATCACTGCCATCCCTCTGTTCCACACGAAGCCTGTGAGTCACAGATACTCAACAACATTTAACTTTTTTGCTTTGCCTGGCTGGAGTGGCACACAGCAGCCTGGCAGGAATCATTGCCTCCTGCGGAACACAAGTTTTAACTCAGAGAAAAAGGACTGTGCCCAAAAAATTAATCAAAAGGAACTTTCCCTCATGTTCTGCCATGTTCATGTGTTGTTACAGCCTTTGTGAAATTTAGTAACTGACTCTTCCCTACCTTGGAAGCACAAGGTGCAAATTCCACTGCCTGTGCACTAGAAAGCAATACCATACACACAGCTTCAACAGGAAGATTTCACAGCCCTGAAAGTGAAACATTCAGGTGTCACCACCATCACAGCACAGAAACGAACAGCTTGGATAAAGATTGCAGTAGAAATGGGACTAAATAAAAAAAAAAATACATATTCAGGCACTGCAGGGAAAACAATATTAAAAAAATGGAAGGGTACAGAAGCTACATGCAGCATATAGAATAGTCTTAGACAATCTACGCACACCCTTATAGATTCCATGTATACAATACAGAATACACTTCATTCTCTCATCAGTAGAGGCTACATTCAAATCTACATCTTGGTCAACAGAGCTGCAATACTGTCAATCTTTGAGAACACTGCAACTCACTCAGAAACCACAGAGAATGACAACCAGAGAGGGAAGAAAATAACATTCTATACAAACACAATATATCTTCAACATTAGGTTTTCATTTCACAGGTCTTTTGTTCACCAGGGCACTTATTGATGTTGTGGTCTAACAACTCCTCTCTTACAGACTGCATGGGCTGTTCTTTCATTCTCTGGTTGCTAACATTGTTTTTTCAGGGGTTTTGGTTTGGTTTTTTCCCAAAGACGAAAAGAGAGTGCTTTACTTTTTTTTATGAGGTGGCAGCAATCGGTGCCCCAATCCACAGAAATCTAAACCATTCTGCACTTCAGTTAAACAGCCCTGGACTCTTGGCTGCTGCTGTTCTTTTTCCTTTTGGCAATACAGAATCAAAAGTATCTTCCAAACTCAGACAGATGAGGAGCCCAGTAAAAACTCGAGAAGGAAAACAGCATCAATTACCACAGCTAGTCCAAGAGCAGGGGGCACCTCTGCCTCATGGCCAGGTGTATTTTGGTCAGAGGATGTAGGAGTGGGGTGCAGTCCAGCAGCTGGGCTCTGCAGCTGCTGAGGTTGCCTCTCATGCACACAGATGTCATCTGCTCTTCTGGACCAGGCACAAAAATAGACAAACAGCAGGTCCTGCCCTGAACAGGTATTGCAATCCCATGTGTTGGCCCACATGTCATGTGTCAATGCATTTCCACATTGTTTGCCCAGTTCCCACCAACAGTAGACAATTTCAAAGACTCCTTTTATGTCAGGATGTCAAACTGATGAACCAAAATTAGGTGTCCTTTAACTTAATTTCTCTTCTCCTACCCCTAAATAATTCTTTCAGAATGGAACTGTTTATGATAACCTGGCTCACATTAACCCTTCACCCCTCCAGAATCCACAACATTAATTCTCATAATAAAGCCTATTTTAAATATATCTTTAATCCTCTGAGAAAACCAATTTCATCCTTGAATGTTCCATTGATCTACAGTAAATAAATAGGCATTAGGGAGAAACATTGTTTATTTATTTGCTTGCCACTTAGAATTTAATCCTGGGATTCTAAAGGGACGATTATAAATTTCTCTAACAGTCCCTAGGGTATGTTTTGAATGTAGTCATCTAAGATAGGACTCTTGCACTCCAGGATGCCAGTGCATTACAGCTTAGAAAGATTATAGCCAAACAGCACTCATTTATTATAAAGAGGGATGAGTAGTAATTCCAGGACACACACTAGATGAGATTTCAGCCCGGTCTAGCTTGTGTACAGTGTGGAATGTATCTGGAAGCTTTCCAAAGCCTGCTTGCATACAGCACAGTCTCACCAAGAGACTTCCTGGCAAAATCTTATTGGTAAAGAGAGGGGTTTGGAGCTTCTTCAGTGGAAGAGGACTTCTACCACTTATCAAGCCGAGTTTGTACAGCTGAAGATTTATAGCCACGTGGAAGGACTGTGGACACCTGAGCTCTTACACAGGAAAATCTAAGGTCAGTGGTTGCTTCACTGAAACTTTCAACCTTCTTGAAAATCAAAGGATGGGGCTTTTTTGGAAGACACAGGCCTAGGAATACTGTTCTGGAAAGGACCAGAAAAGTCACTGCAGCCAGTCACATACAATTGGAAGAATCAAGTCTGCTTGACCATGAGCTCCTAAAACCACGGGCCATAAAACCCTCTCCTGACTCCAGAAATGAAAAGCTTAAGTGTAAAAGACTGAAGGTGATGAAGACCTCACCACACACCCAGGAAAACAGGGGTTAATCACTCTTACAACTGAAGGGGGGAAAAAAGCAAACAAAACAAAATAGAAACAAAATAAAAATACCCAAACAAAATCCTCATTTCCTATTTTGTCCAGCCTTTTCCTGGGACAGGAAAAATCTATCCACTAATCAAAAAGCTCTTCATTCAAAGTACATCTAGGAATCATTAGGTCATGGTGCTAGATAAACTAACTAGACTGAGCTTATGTGTGTAGGGTTTCCAGGTCTCTGATCATTCTCCTAATGTCCTTTTCTAAGCCCTTCCCGGTCTGTCAGCACAACTTCTGCAAAACTAGACAGCAAGGAATGGTAACAAAATGAGTAAACTCTTCAAGCAATTTCTACCATGTTTTCAAGGAGTAGGAGGACGTAATTCAGTGGGGAGAAGTGAAAGAAATGGCTGCACCACGATACAATCTTGCTTAAACGCCTTGGAGACTCCAGATCCCCAGTGCATGTCAACACGCAGCCTGAAAGAGTAGCTGAGCCAGAGCCCTAGGTTGCATACAGCCAAACTAAATGCTCAACACAGCGAGGGTGAAGTCTGCTTTGTGTCACTTGACAAAACTAGGCTGATATCTAACAGATGACATTTGCCAGTAAAAATGATTGTTCACATTGTGTTTGTCTTCTGGGAGAACATTCCACGTCTGACATGCATCCACAACCCATGCAGGTACTGAGTGTAACCTCGCTGTAGATGGCTTCCAACCTGCTACACAGGTCCTACCAGGATACAAATTCTCAAGGTAACAGTCTTTTCCATTTAATTTATGAATCTCCTTCATGCCCATGCATGCTTCATGCTTTAATTAATATTAATTAAAGACTAATCACATTCATTGCAGCCAGGTGCTGAACAAATTTGTCATTTGTCTTTGCAATGCAGAGCACCATGGGCCCTGGCCATGTGGAGAGAAAGGCAGCAATGGAGACCACCTCTGTTCCTGCCTTGTGTTGTCCCTGGGCTCCTATTGCTCACTTTGGTGCTCAGTTACAGACTGCAGCCTCGTTGCATAAGGAATTCCGTGAACACAGGACACTAAGGTGGTCTCTGTGTCAGAAACATCCATTGTACCCTGGCTCGAAGGCAGAAATGCAGACAGCCTGTCTGCACCACCACTCTTATTTCCCTCCCTCCTTACAGAGACTCTGCACTGCAAATGCAGCTGCAGCACCATAATGCTTAACATGTAAACCAGCCAGTGTTACTTCTGGCTAGATTTGGGGGCAATGAAGAGCAGAAAGGCCAGTGACTTGCCCCAAATCGCGGTGAAAATTGGCAACGTAATTGGAAATAGAGTGCTCACCTGCAGAGATCTCCATGGTATCTTCAGTATATTGTCAAAATTCATCAAACTGAGGATTTTGCCACTGAAAACTGATTGCGCACAGGAACACAAGGGCTCAGGTTCCTTAAGTCGTTTGCAAACCAGAATTTGGAGAATAAATTCCTGTTTCTGTGTTAACAGAGACTTGGTTAACACTATGAGTCACATGGTATGGAGTGAGACATTCTTGTGTCTTCTAGATCTTATTTAAGTCAGACACAAAGAGTTTAGCCAGGCAGATCATGCACACAACAATTCTTGAAGCCTATGAGAAAACCCTCCAAGGGCTCATCTTGCTTCTTGAACAGCCAACATACAGAGGAGTTCCCTGCGATGCCTTTCATGATCTCTATTGTTCACAGGGTACTAAAGTAATGAATAGCCTTTATTTTTCCAAGTTTCAGTCACAGAATGCACATGCTACCATTAAAAGGAAAACAAAAGTGCAGAAATGCCAAGATACTATGTAACACACAGCCCTTCATCACTTGCATTGATGCACAGTGTTACAAATTTTATCTAATCAACTGACATTTTAAGTAGTGGAGAATTTAACAAGAATAACAATGTGGTGACAATTTAGTCTTTCTTACCCCTCCATAAAAACACTGTCTTCTGTTTGGTCTAGATTTAGGTCAAGACATTTCACTAATTTGCTAGTCATTAAAAAGATATTTTTATACCCAGCCTGTAATATTATACTCTTCAGTGATTATGATAGTTCCCAACAGAATTCCAGACTTGAAAATGAAGGCTGGGAAGCTGAGCTGCAATTATGATACTTTAAATAATTCCACAAAAGTAGAACCACTGTTAAATAATTTATAGTCTTTGATCTTGTCACAGATCTACTGAAATCTTCATATCACTCAAGCTAAATATTTTCAAACAGAAATGGGATAGGTTACTTCCCTCCACCCCCTTCTGTCACCATGGGAGCCGAGGAAAATAATGGTGCCAGGGGCCAAATTCTTCATTACTTTGGTGTAAGCTCTTTCTTGCATGAAAATTCTTCCTCTGGGGTTCAAACACATTCAGAGATATGTTTTTCATCGCAGCACCTTGAAAGGTTAAGAAGGTAGCAGTTATTTTTGAATCATAGAATCGTTAAGGTTGGAAAAGACCTTAAGATCCTCAAGTCCAACCATCAACCCAGCAACACCACCATTTTCACTCTTAAACCATGCCCTCAAAATAGATCTTCCTCCAAAGTGACATAATTCCCAATATTTTACAAAACAGAAAATGCAACCTTTCAACTCTGCACTTTGCGCAGCTATAGAATCAGAATCATAGAACACCCCGAGCTGGAAGGAACCCATCAAGGATCCTCACAGTCCAACTCTTGGCCCTGCACAAGTCTCCCCAGGAATCACACCACCATGTGTACAAAAGCATTGTCCGAATGATTCTTCAACTCTGTCAGGCTTGGTGCTGCAATCACTTCTCTGGGGAGCCTGTTCCAGTGCCCAACCACCCTCTGGGTGAAGAATCTTTCCCTAATATTGTACCTGAACCTCCCCTGGCTCAGCTTCAGGCCATTCCCTCTGGGTCCTGTCACTGCCACCACAGAGAAGAGATCAGTGTCTGCCCCTCCTCTTGCCCTCACAAGGAAGTTGCAGACTGCTATGAGGTCTCCCCTCAGTCTCCTCTTCTTCAGGCTGAACAGAACAAGTGACCTCAGCCACTCCTCATGTGGCTTCCCCTCCAGACCCACCACCTTACAGGCAAGCAGAGACAAGAGAAGCTTCACACAGGACATCAGTCCTCACAAAGTTCTGTGGGTCTGTGCCAGGAAGGTTGAGGGAGCCTCACACAAGCCACACTGCCAAACCTCAGCAGCTGCCCTCAGGCCTAGAGAGGCACTGAACACAGACACTTTATTCAAGTAAGTGCCAGCTCCTAAAGGCTGGTAAACAGGGTCGTAGATGAAAATGCAGACTGTGCTAAACTGTGTTATTAAAACAAAAAAAAACCCTCTGTAATTTGTGGTCTGTTCAGTTGCAATCCACCTCAATGTGGTCCTTAATGGGGTCCTCAGCACAAGATAGAGGTGGACCTGCTGGACTGAATTCAGAGGAGATCACTGAAGATGATCCGAGGGATAGAACACCTCTCTTATGGAGGCAGGTTGAGAGAGTTGGGGTTGTTCAGCCTGGAGAAAAGGAGGCTCCAAGGAGACTTGATTGCAGCTTTCCAGTACCTTAACGTGGGCTTATGAAAGGAAGGGAAAGGGACTTTTTATATGGGAAAATAGTGACAGGACAAGGGGCCGTGGTTTTAAACTGGAAGATAGCAGGTTTAAATTAGATGTTAGGAAGAAATCCATTACTCAGAGAGTGGTGAAGCAGTGGAACAGGTTGACCAGAGAGGTTTGTGGATGCCCCAACCCTGGAAGTGTTCAAGGCCAGGTTGAATGGAGCTTTGAACAATCCAATCTAGTAGGTGGCATCCCAGTCCATGGCAGGTGGATTAGAACTAGATAACCTTTAAGGTGCCTACCAATGATTCTCATGTCCTGCTACTCAGGGATACAGACTGTTCAGCCACTATCAAGTGCAGTGGCCAAATAACCTACTCTCTAGTGAAAGAGAGGTTCTCCGTTAAAAACATGTTACAAAGTCAAATTCAGAAGCCCTGGTGTAAACTAAAGGCTCGCGCACAAGATCAAGCTATGCTGTTGGAAAAAATTTACCTCTAATTAGCTGAGCCCAATAGCTAAGACAAGGCAATATATCTTAAGTGCCTTTTGCTGGAGGCAAACTCAAGTCTGCATCCCGTTGCAGCCCACAAAGCCCACGCGCATGTGTACGTACCATTACAGCAGCTCTGCTGACTGATAACTTGTTAAATTGACATAACTTAACTGTCAGGGTCCTAAGACTAATGAAACATGTAAAGTATACCAGAAGTAAACAGCAGCTTTCCAGGAAACACTTAATTTGCATTCTAATTAATGCAACGTGGGGCAGAAGTCATAAATAAAGGATTCAGTCACAGCTCACTGTATAATAGGCAGACTAGTTTTACACACCTGATAAGACAGGCAAGTACTAATGTGGGGTTATGGAGGATGCCAGACCTAAACCAGCTCTTCACATCTGCAAGAGACAAAGGGCTGCAGCACCTAAAAAAAAAAGAAAGGTTTAATGCTGTAAATGTCTTTTGAAAGTTTCCCTCCCTAGGAACAAATCACTTTTTTTTTTCTTAGAAGATGACAAGTGTAAAGAAAATTTCATCTAGAGGAGTCCTTGAAGGTGTGACAAACAGGATTTGAACACCACACCTTCAGGCTTATTACCACTGGTGATGAGTAGTGTTCATACCCTGAATGCCCCGGTAAAGATTGGAGTCTCACTTTTCAAACAGCTTGCAGAAGTCTTCCCAAAATAGCTGCCACCACCAAGGAACTCTGCAAATGCTCCTTGAAACGGATGGGCACCCGGTCTGAATCTTGCTATTACATTTTTCAGACCTGTCACACATAGCATATTGCCTGCAATAGGCATTTTCTGGATTGGTTAAAGTTTGAGGATGGATTCCTGCTTTGCTCTCACCTATAGCCTCACTCTATCACGATTATGGTGTTCCAGCCACTCCCTTCTAGGACCACATTATGCAGTGAGCTCTGAACACAATGGGGCAGCAGAAAAGGAGGCTGGTTGCATTTAGCCACAATAAATTAATCTACATAAAACCATTCAGAAATTCAATTTTGATGTCCTTTCTTTGTGGGATGGTACATGTGGTTTACGTTACTTTGAGAACATTTTGGTAAGCACTCTGTTGTATTTATTAAATGCAATCAATTCAATTCAAGAAAAAGAAATTAAGTTACTTGCTTTCTAATTACAAATAAACAAAATTATTTTAAATATCCCGCTTTTCTTCCCTGCTGAAACTAAAGTATAAAAACTAGCCTATGTAAGTGACAGAAGGTTATTGCAAACCAAGCCGATGAAATGAAAGAGAACAGTAAATATCAGCACCATAATAAAAGTAAAGTCCCTTTTTGCTTTTAACTACTTCTCACTTGCTTCGCATTTCCCCACTACTCCACCACAAGCAGCAACTCTTTCCATGGAACCCTCTGTGCTCATTCATTTTTATGAAAAATACTTCCTTAGTGGCTATTTGTGTTTTTGCAACCATAGCGATAAAATATATTACTGGCAGAACTCTCAGGATTATAAATAGGTATCATTCTTTGTTTAATTTCAGTGAGCCAGGACAAAATCACTGAGGTTTTTGCACACATGACTTTCATTAGGAGCAATGTACAACTGAAAACACATCAGGGTCTTGCCTTTTATTTGTTCTTATTTCTATTTATTTATGCCTTCGTGTAATTAGAAGGCTGGAAATTTTGGGGATGTAATAGCAAAGATCTCAGGGAAAAAACACTGACAATGGAGGAAGGAGCAAACTCACTCACACTAGGACAGTAACTACCAATCTGTCAGAAAAGTATTTTGTTTTGAGGCTTTTGCATGTTTCCATTTTTGCTAAATTGTGTAAGATGTGTTACTTTGGTAAATATCCATCTAACTCCAAGTGCTACGAGTTGAGCGTGCTGTCAACACTGTGCTCAAAGAAAGCCTACTCTGAAAATTTAATACATTATTCCAGCTGAAACCTAACTGACAGTAATTTGCTTCCCAAATGCTTGGGGTCCCTCACTGAAGCCATGAGACCAGACCTGACATTTCATGTATCTCAAAGTCAGACAAGCAGTGCCAAAAATAACCATAAAAATGAGTGCAAGCTTTTCTTTGGGTCAAATCTTTCAAGGATTTTCCTTAAAATTCATATAAATTATCTTCAGGTAGGACTTGGAGCTCTTTCTGGGCTTGCAACCACTCTGTATTATGAGCAAAGACTCAGTAAAACAACACAGAATTGATATGATAAATAGAGAAAGTCTGCAACACTTCACATTTGGTACTGAACCCTGCAGCAATCCCCATCTTCCCACCATGGCCACAGACAGAGGAGCCACCACAAAGACTAGCAGATTCCCAAGGGTTAACCAGCAATCGGTGAGGGTGGGGTCATATTCCAGACCAGGAGTGGAGCTAAGCCACAGTATTCACAAGAAGGGAGCTGAAAGGATTTGCCGTTTGGGAACCATTTCATGCCACCCTCAGACAAGTCTCCCGTAGAAGTCAGCAGGACGCTCCTCTGGTTATGGACTGCAGCAGGATTTGGCTTCAGCTCTGAAGAAAAGGGATTCATAGGGGGAGCTTCTGGTAGCAGCATGTACACAAGGGAAGTTGGGCACAGCAGCATCTTTCTTTCAAAATCTCCCTGCTCCTGAAAGGCCACCCATGGGACACAGCCATCTCTCATGTAGCTATTGTTTTCCGTGGACATGTGCCATGTATTAACAGCCTCTCAGGCCTTGTGCAGAGAAGACAAAGACTGCCCTCTGCCTTTCTGCCTTCAGAGGCCACTTGCAGCACAAACAAGGCAAGGCACCAGAATACAGCTACCCTCCCAAAATAGGCTCCAGCAGCACCCAAGGTAGTTCCTACAGCCAGCATGGAAGAAATGGAAGGAGCCTTCCTGGAAGAGTTGCAACAGATCACCCCAAATCAACTGATTTAGTAAGCACATACTCCAATTTAAGAGCCAGGGGCTGTATGGTAGTGAATCAGGAAAAAAAAAAGGAACAGTTTCACACCAACATTTTATTAATTTCACCACTGCCAGGTCGAGCTTCTCTAGTACAAAGAAAATGCAAAGAGTGGGGGCTGGAATGAGAAGGCTTGACTCCAGAGCCCTTTCTCAAAACAGTGTTTTAAGGAGCGCAATTAGATTTCCTTGCAACCTTCCCCTTCATTCCCTCCTTAGCTTTTTTTTTTTTGGGGGGGGGGTGGGGGGGCAGGGTAAGCATTCCCCGCAGAAGCAGGATGAAATTTAACAACCAGCAGAGTTATCAGAAGCCTCATGTGTCAAATAAACACTACTTTTCTCACAAATAGAAAACATACAAGTCATAAATCAAGGGTCCAGCACCGAGAGGCTTGTCATTGGGAAGGTGTCAGTGCACATGGATTTGGATGGCTGCTGCCCTCAGGCTGCCTGAAGGAAGTTTTGACCCAGGATATTAATACAGCTTATTTGATACAGAGTGAACCAGGCTGGGGCTCCAAGGTCTGTTTACATTACAAGACTGTGGGCCTTTGGGAGATTAACACCAAGAGAAAACGCATCTGTGTTTGTTCTGGGTGAGGCTACAATTTAAATTCTTACGTTATCACACAAACTAGACATGATAGATAATCAATGCCCTGTGATAGTTAGTACTGAGGAACTGAGCTAGTTCTTTTTTTGCAGGGTCATTATTCAGCATATCATTCTTGCCATGTTCATTTATATTTAAAGTCAAATCAGGCATTTATTTTCCTGAGACTTTTATGAATGACTACGTACATTTTCATCTCTCAACATAAAGCAAAACTGCCTGGATTATGTCAGTTCTATGCTTTTTTTGCAGGGATATAAAATATATTATATTGTTCCAAAAAATCATGTCACAGAAATCATACAGACATCAGACTAAAAGGAATCTTAAGAGGGCATCCAGTCTATCTTGTTACCTAGAAGCAGTACCAGGTTTACTTGCAGCCATGACATATGTCCATCAAACTTCTCAAAACCTTTAGAAGAGAGTCTGCAGCATCCCTGGGTAACCTATTCCAGTGATTAACAAACCTATCCATACAGACAGTTTTTAAACAACCAAAAGCCTTGTTTTGCTACTGGTGAAGCCAGTCTCTGGATTTTTTTTCACATCTTTAATCTACACTTTAGGTTAATCTACACCTAAGGAACTCCACCCTCTTGAAAACACTGACAGGTGAATGCAAGGCTATAGACACACTGCACCTATAGATATCAAATTAAATACAGAGACATGATGGCAATCTGGGCAGAGAGAGCAACAGGCACAGATCAGGGTTTGTGGCAGTGCTGAGAGCTAAGTGTGTGATACACCTTTCACATGCCTGAGCAAGAAAAGCACTGATCTGCTAAATCTGAGTTCAGTTTCATTTCTACAGAGAGCCTTCTATTAAACACGTGTGAAAATACAGTGCTTGCGATCCTACGCTCCACAGCCACGGTGACTGATAGATCTGCATCCCCTTTCTAACAGCAGTTTCCTACAAGAATTATACCCTTCCTCAGACATACCTTTTCTAGACAAACACACACAAATCTTTCAATCTTTCAGCACAGACCATATTTTCTAAGTCTCAAATCATGTGGGTCATTCTTCTAGATTACATCCCACTTGTCTGCATCACTTTAAAAAGAATTGAAAAAACACAGGTCCAAAAATCCAGCTGCTGACTTCTTGCCACTGGACAGAGATGTCTTGCACACTAAGAGTTGCTCCCTTAATATCTCATCTTTTATTCCTGTTCCACTTTCCAGGCACTAAGGCTCCATCTTTTCTCCTGCTGCCAAGCCCCCTTGCAGTTACAGATTCTCTGACACATATTACTTTGCCGTTCTATAATCTGAGTGCCATCATACTGATATATTTTTCTCAATGTATCATGTTCATTTGTTCTTCTAGTCCTGTGTTCTAAAGCACTTCTGTATCCTCAGTCTAAATTTTACACTTTCTATCCCATCATACAAGCCACTAATGAAAATATTGATGGGAACCAGGCCCAAAATTAAGCCTCTTCAAGAGCAAAAGTGAATTCTTCTTTCAGCAGGTCATCACTGCTAACTGCATTCTCAGAGTGGGGTTTTTAAAGAATCAGGCCCTCCCCTGTTATCCAGCCAAAATTTCTCCAGTTTACATGAGAGCATATAATCTCCCATACTGTCAAAAATCCCGGCTTGAATCAAGATGTATTACATTTACCACTTTCGCCTTATCCACTAAGCCAGGGAAAGAAGGAAATTAGATTGGTTTAACATGATTTGTTCTTGACAAATACGTGTTGACTCTCTTTTTGTCACCTTTTTATCTGGATGATGCTTACACATGGACTGCTTAACAATTTGTTCTAGTATCTAATACCTCTTAAGATATCAAGGTTACACTGATCAGTGCATAACTCCCAAGACCATCTTCCTTCTCCCTTTTTTATAGATAGATACTACAGTCTGTTAAGAATTCAGTGCAGAAAAACATGTATGTCTCCAGGAGAAGCAAGACTTTTTGTGCATGGTGATAGTGCCATGCACAAATTTAGACAAGAAACACTGAACTATTTTCTAGAATGCTTGGGCAAAAATGTAAGTTGAATTATCTTCTTATCATTTTGGGATGAGATAAAAATAAAGGAAGTCTAGGGTACATGACCAGCAATGAATATTGCATAAACAGAATCATTCATTGTCACAGAAATATGATCTCTATTATGTAACCTATTCCAGCCTCCTGCCAATGGATCATTATTTCCTACAAAATATTTTCCACTGCTTTGTTCAACAGAGATTTAAGCAAATCAGTAAATAGCTTCCCCGTACTTCCCTTGGGAAATTGTTGCACAGCTATATAATAGTCAGTTTGGTCTCACTGAAAACAGTAATACAATACTGAAACATATTTAATAGTAGTTAATTGTAACAATAAATATGTAGTAGCAATATTACCCCTCCTGGCCTTGTCCCAAAGAGACAACCGTTTCCATGCAGATATTATACCTACTTACTCTTCTGTTCCCCCTCTGATTTCTGAATACTCACACTTTTTGTGTTTTCCACTGTACACAATGCACTTTAGCATCTGTAGAGATTCCTGGAGCATCCAGGAACGCCTGATCATCTATTTCTTGGGTGCAGTTATACCAATGTATATATATATATATATATATACATTCTCGTTGGTGTCTAGTATGGTTCTTGGTGCAGAGCCAAACTTTTGTCAAAGAGGTGATCTTGTAAACAGGAAGAACAAGAAAGAACACTATAATGCCATATATAATGCCTCATATACAATGTCTCATATATAATGCCTTATCACAATGACTGCTGAGACTTATTTCTTTATACCAACACTTGCATCTATTGAAATGAAGTGGGATTAGATTTGATGTTGATTTCAGATGCCCAGCATCCTGCTCTCCCTTTTGAGTAGCGGCTGGGAGTGAAGAATAGCTGCAGTACCACATGATAAACCCACTGCATGAATAAATGCTGTTTCCCATTCTCCATGCGTTTAAATCAGAGGCAGTTGACCTGTTTAGGATATGATCTATTCAGATAATAAAACCCACATGGCACATAGTAAAACGTTTTAATCCATGATCCATGCATATATGTCTCTAGAAACAAAGATGGTTACAGACTGTAGCATATAAAATTTGCCCTGAGCTAGGAAGCCAAAGCCCTTTAGCACAGAGACATTTTTGAATTGTGAACTTTATAAAACCCAACTCATAAGTTCTGCAGATGTAGCTTATTGCTGAGAAAAATCTAAGATGTTAACTGCCAGTGTTAGCTCATATAAGCTGGTATTTGTAAGTGTACTGTATAACTTGTATTGTTTTTCTCACCTTTCCTATACAGTAAAACCAAGATATTGTAAATTAAGGCTTTGGCATAGGGGGGAGGGTAGCAGGGGTGTTCGGGAGTTTAATGGGGGAAAGGATGTGGTTTTGTCCTTTGCCATTTCTAAAAATTGTACAAATCGAAGGATATTTTTAAAGGGGATTTTACAACCTGTTTAATAACTTTTTAAAAGGTTCTAGTATTGCATCATGGGGCTATGGATACAGTAGGTCTTTTCCCGCACAAATGAACAAAGAACACACCCGAGCAATGCTTAGTAACATTAATAGCAGTTGCCATCCAAAAATCCCTTCTGCATTTTAAGCAAAGGAATCCAGAAAAGCTAGTTGGCTTGAAATATTATTTAAAGAAATGGGGTTTGGACACAGACCCACACAAGCTGTTTAGCAGCAGATTATCCAGACTGTATCAGTTTTCCTCAACATTATGGCTGCTTACGACTATAATTTTAAGTTGCTTTTATCCAACAGCAAAAAGGCACAGAAAGTTAATCAAGGCCCTGCACAGAGGGATGCCTTAGACTGATGACCACTGGCTCTTTCCTTCATCTGGCTGCAGACAAACACCACTCAGTTCTGTGTATCCATGGTAGAACTTAGCCAGAGGCTTTTCCTTTTGGCATTTCATGCTTTGGAGAAGCTTCTTCGCGTGCTAATAAAAATGCCAGGAAGACCAGCTGCTCTTAAACAGTTTGCAGGAAGGCAGATATAATTAATTCACAAGTTGGAAGCACATTTGACAGAAAGAATTGTTTTTGTTACCCCCAAACAATCGAGAAGCTCCTATGTGAAATGTGCGTGCAAGTACATCTGCTCTCACTTAAATCCATACATTTACACCAACCTAACTGAAGACACTGTAGCCATCTCTCACACTTAGCCATGAAGATGATTTGCAGAATAATCTAAATACTGCTGTGCAAGGAAAAGCTTGATCAATAGGCCCCATAACTTAGAACGTATGAATTTATGTTACTTTAATGGTATGTCCAAGAACATTAAGACCAATCAAAGTCTATCCAGCTGGCCACATTTACCAGAGCTTTGGCTTTCTTTAGGCCATCACAATTCTGACTTCCACCAAACCCAATTTCCAAGACTTACCGCAATGAGAACAGGATTATTTAAGCATTTTTCCCTCACTTTTTCTTTTTTTCAACCATATTCACATAAACTTGTCACCCATTTGCATACATTTGAGCAGTCTGCCTGACTATAAGGCATCTGCACTTTTATGTTCATTTCTCTGACATCTGGAGTGCTATAAATTCAATGTTTGTCTTCATTTTTTCCCTTTCTCTCTCCCCCTATCCCCTAAAGAAGTATTGGCGGTAGCACAGATTAATCCAGTCACATTCAGGTCCAAACTCACTGGAGATTTCCAAGCTTGAATGACTCAACTGGACCAAGAAGTTAAGAGTGGTGGGAAAAAAAACATCACTGGTGCCTCTGTAAGGAAAAAGCAGCATTGCCATCCGCTGCAACAAGATTCAAAGGAAAATACTAACAATGAACAACCAAAACGGTTAACATTGCCTCAGGGCACTTTGGAAGAGAACACTGCGGCAGGTACGATGAGCTCTCACCCACTTCTGCTACGTTCCTGATGGGGAAGCAGGAGTTGATGCCAACACCCTGGGGAAAAACATGCCTCAGAACAGCTCCAGGCTGATCAACTGAGCAACTCAGCCTCTCTCTGTGTTTCCCTTGGGATGACTAGACAGGTAAGGGACCACCATACCAGTGAGTGTGGGGACACTGGACATTGTACTGTAAGCATGGAAGCTGTGCACGTGTTTAGTGGGAATGTCTGGAGTAGCTGAGCACCTGAAAGGGATCCACGAGAACAACTTTGCAAATCTCCAAGATATTGCAACACACAATACAAATGTACAATTAAGTTTTGTAAATTTGGCCAGACACCAAAGGCTTTGGAATCTGGCTGAACACAAAGTTCCCTGATTCTTCCCCTGACTCTCAGCTTTCCCTGCAGACTGCATCAAAAAGTACAGATAATACCAGGCTGCTCATTCTCCTGCTGCCTATACAGTGATATATTTTTCTTGCTCCATTGGGACGAATGAAATAAGAGAAACAAAAGCAGGGTCAGCCTGGTGTCTGTTGAGGGATCATCTCTTACTAACCAAGAAATGGCAAAATCCTCCTAAAGGTTCTTTGGGGAATATTTATTTTGTCCCGCACTTTTACTGTAATTGTGTTAATCCGATAGATTTGCTAAGCAGCAAAGCGTTAACTGGCATGTCTGAGGAATGCCTGTTGGGGAATGTGTCTGCATGGGAAGAGGACTGAAAATGCAGTTTACATAAGGGTACAGACTGTATCTGACAAAGAATACATTATAGTATATGTTTCCTTCATGGTAAAATATGATGAGGTAATGGGGAGCAGGGTTAAAAGCTGAAGTGACTATATTTATGTGTCAGGTTCAAGAGGTTGTTTCAATTTCTAGACCCAATCAATGACAAACTTCAGCTCTGCTTCTGTACATGCTTCAATAGGCTGTGAGGGGTGGCTACTGTGTGTACAGCTAGCAAACATTTCTGTGCTAGACTACTTTTATTCTCTTA
Source organism: Corvus hawaiiensis (assembly GCF_020740725.1). Classification (NCBI taxonomy): domain Eukaryota; kingdom Metazoa; phylum Chordata; class Aves; order Passeriformes; family Corvidae; genus Corvus; species Corvus hawaiiensis. The sequence goes on along the minus strand of NC_063215.1, from coordinate 111,435,548 downwards.
AACTGGCATTTTGAGAGGTAGGTGTGGTGCCAAGCGTGACAGAAAAGGCACATAGAGCAGGGAAAGAGTGAAGTTAAATTATGTGGAATTGACCATAATGAAAAATCTGGGGACTAAATCAAACCTGCAGCTATTTTGTCTATCACTCATCTACACATCTTCCCTCCACCTAAGAAACCTCCACCTTTGAACAGGTGATTGTCTTTACAAACTGCAGGGCACATCAGGGGAATATTTTAACAGTTTCATTTTCTCTCCTACTGAGTTACGCTGCCCACAACCTCTGGGATCACACAGGATCCAAGAGCCCACAGGTTTTTTTTGCTGTTGTTGGCTGCTCTCGTTGCTAGACCTCAAGTCCTGTCAGCAGAAGCTTCACAGCGGATGCACAGGGAACCTGCCTAACATGTTACAAACTGACACAATTCCAGCAGTAGCCAGTGGTCTCACATAATGCAGTTATTTTTTCCAGGCCTGTTTTCTTCTTCCAGCTGAGTTCCCAAAAGGCAGCAATGCTTTAATGGACCCACACAGTGAAAAAATGAACAACAGCAGCATCCAAAAGGCTTTTGTTTGTTATTGCATCCAGCCCTTCTGGAGTTCTCAGATGAACTGGAGGGCGAGCTTGGCTAACACTTCCTGACAGAAGTACTGAGAGGGACTGTCCCAAAAGTTTCACATGTCAGAGCCACCCCACTTTCCCCTACGCTACTTAACTAATGAGAAATGAGTGGATCAAAGTATGTGAGGTCTCTCAGATACCTGCCTGCTTCCTCCCCCTTCATTTGCCTGAGGACAGCTGGTCATCTCCAAAGATGAGAGGGCATGTCTCTAGACTGTCACACATGCAAGGGCTTTTGTAAAGCATGAGGAGCACTTGGGCCACTAATACAACACAATGCAGCTTTGCCACTCTGAACAGAGATATTCCAGGGCTCAGGACTGATTGGTGGTTTCGGTTTTTGAAGCAACATCCAAGGATCTTCATTTTCAGTAAAATCTAAGCTGTTGAAATTCCCAGCTGACTCTGGAAATCTTTGCCACGAGGCTTTCAAATCTACATTGACCAATGTTACAATAAGCCATTTCTACCACCTATAGAGCTCTGGCTTACAGCAGAGCCAGCAGCTCAGGACAAAGGCTTGTTCATGATAGATGCAAGAGACAACCTGACACCAGCCCAGGTGAGAGCTTGCTTGATCCACGTGAAGCCTTGTCAAATGCAAAGCCAGTAATGGGAATTGCAAAAGTTCACATTGGCACAGATATGCTGAAAAGCTGCCTACTCCATGCCTCTTTCCTTCTTGCCACAAGAACAAAAATGAAAAATATCCCTTAATTCCTCTGAGGCTTCATCCATGCAGTTACCTACAGGCCATGCATGCAGTCGCTCTCCCACATCATCCCTTCTGTCTCCCCCCACTTTGGCACATAGAGCCTGATGAACAGTTTCAATTGCTTGAACAATGATCTTGGAAGTAAAGTATTTCCCTCCTTGCCACAAATCTTTATAAGTAGTGAAATAAACACCACAATGTGCCTTCTTCCAACAGCTGGAAAATTATGGTCTGACTGAAATGACATCATTGTGTTTTCCTATGGAATTTCTGTGCTGTGAGATTTCAGGGAGAAACTGTGTGGTGGCTTGAGGTGGGGTGAGAGAATGCTGTGTTGAAGTGGACGAGTAAAAAAGGTAAAACCGTCTTAAAGAGGCTCTACTGTGAAATAAATGTTTACACAAATACTGGAAAGGTTCCTTAAAAACAGATCAGACAGGCTGTTCCTTGGCTCACAGCCGTTCCTTGACTCCAGCCTTCAACAGCCGTAGCCACTCCAGCATACAATATGAAGTTTCTCAACAACTTATATGGTTCTTCTCCTTTGTCTCATTACATCACTGAAAAAAAAAAAAGATGTGGAAGATATACCCCAGTAAGGGAATATCTCTGTCAAAGCGACATTGCAATTCTAGCAGCTTTTCGAATGAGACAGCACTAAATCTACACACTTAATTACATGCTCAGTTGTGGATGTCAACAGAAAGTGTGTAACCACACCAGGGGTACTGCAATTCCCTTTATTGCACAGAGGTCATGTGGAAAAGGAAGATTACTTCCTAGCAAGTTAGAATCAGGTCCCAAAATGTGCCTCTGGACTAGCACGGACAGAGTGCAAAACATTTGGTGGTAACAAAGTTTAAAACTGAATTTGACCAGTTGGTGAGAGTAGAAACAACTCCCCACTCCTGTCAAGAAATGGCAAGTTCCATTTTTCATTGTCATTGCGGTTTTTTTCCAAATTTCTTTTAATTCCTTACCATGCCAGGGCCACCCGATTTGCACTCCCTGGTCCAGCAAGCCCCAGTATCATTAAAAGGTTTGGTCACCTTCACTGAAACTCCTTTGGGCACAAGTCTCAGTAGCACTCAGTGCAACTAAGTAGTGCAGTTTGACACACTCGATAGAGGGATTAAAAAAAAAAAGTCACTGAAACCTAAGAGAAATTTTGAATTGTCTTTGGTAATCAGTGTTTCACTATAAACTACCCACTTGCACCAAATCATAGCTGTGGGAAACCATCAGCAGCACTGGGGCTGACTACAGGCAGTAATCATGCTGAACATGAAAATCAGATATGAAACAGAGCATGCAAATAAGAGAAAGACAAAAGACATCTTTGTTGAAATTCTCTTTCCATTTTAACTCATATAGAAGGCCTCAAAACACCTTCTCAGTGCTTCAGAAAAACCGCAAACATTTTCAATAGCTGTGATTTCTATACACTTTTTCTTACTTTTTCACCCTGCCCCTCCCAAATAACTATATAAACAATCAGGGTGGCATTGCTAAAAAGTCAATGTGTATGTTAAAACTTTCCCCAAAACAGGGATAAACTCAATCACCTTGTGAAGTTTTTCTACATTCTTTTTTGTTATGCAAATGACCGAACATCATATATTCACACCTGGAATTCCATGCTTCATTTGTTAACTTTTCTTACCATTGCTACTGTGATAAGCAATTCCATCAAATTATTAACTTTCAATTGCTCTATTTAGTGGGGTCAAGAATGAAGAGCAATGAGGGTCTATCTTCAATACTTTGACAAAGAATGAAATTGATGTATAACTGTGCATATGATTTTAATGTATCCAGCCCTATATATAAACACAATTTTGTGTGATTTATATCCCTAATTAGATTCCCATGGCAACATTCTTCAGCTAACAATGTGTATCATAATCACCTTTTCTTCATACAAATGATTTCCTTAACTTTGCATGCATATCTTAGCAGGTTTTATTTCTAAAACTCGTGTTAACAGTTTCTCTCCTGTTACCAGTAGGGGTGCTACAATAAGAAACTAATTTGCTGTAAAAATTACTCATTTGTCAAATAAGCATTAAAATAATTGTTCCCCTTTTGACTGTTACCCTGCTGTTTCCAGTCATTTTCAAAAACTAAATTATTTACTCATTTGAAAGTTCAGCTGTGCATATTTTAATTGATATACCCTCATAGGACTCATATTGTTAATGACAATAATTAACCCGAAATGGCTGCTAAATAATTATGCTGAAAAGATACAAAGTATTTGTGCAGAAAGTAAAATCAGCATTTGAGAAACCATCAAAACGTACAACTTTCCTATTTTATGACAAAGCATGGTAATAGTTCATAATCAAATTAAGGATGAAAAGGAAAGATGTAGATTACATGCTTTGATGCAGAATACTTTATGTTTCCAATATAGCCTGGTATCCTAGCTAACAATGTGTATTCAGTCATTTTAATAAATCCCGAGTATTGCTATTCCAGATAGTAATATAATGTATTCTCATGAAGTCAGTGCAGTTAGAAACGTAGTAAACCATCCATTAATAATATTTCTCTGCCATCTATCTATTGCATTTCATTCCAAGGAATCAGAGCCCCGTAATAATTTATAGCTTATAGAATTAATGCTGAAGGCTTTCTTCTGGCAAGGATTGTTGATTTCAATGATGAGAGCTAAAAGCTATTCAGGCCCAGCTTCTTTCTCTGGACACATCCCAGGCCAGATGCATTACCGACCGACTGTTTGTGGAACCATTTGTACCAGTACGAAATCATTTTTGATTTAGCTCCTCTGCTTGTCGATAGCGCAAGTTACGGATGAAGCGAGCTCTGTATGCCCTGCTAAACAGACACAGGATGGGTTTGTCTACACGGGAAACAATCTGAGTTAACTAAGGATGTGATTTTAATGTGGGTTTCTATATACAACTATATTAAGCCCATGTGGACTCACTCATTCAGAATTAAAATAGCTCTAATTCACTTTAATCTAATTCACTTCCAAAGACCACAGAGGGGTTTAAAGTTGTTTAATCTATTTGAACAGCTCATTTGAATCCACATGCCCAAGTGTCCCCACAGACACTCACACAAGCAAACAAAAACCCAATAAAGCAGTAGAGAGGTTAAGAGAGGTTGGCAGAAAGTTTTACTTCATGGCTTTTTGGTGGAAAATTTGGTTTTCAACTACATAGTCTCTTTGAAAAAGGTGTTGACATTCAGTGTTACTAAATTTTAGCTGGAAACTGAATTCCCTTTCTTTTAGAAATTAGAACTGCTGCTGCAGTATTATTTGGTCGGCCATCACATATCCTCATAGTCTTCAGTCCAAGTAGTTAGCCCAGCACACTATGGTCATGGACAACCAGGATGACAGATAAACCCAGGTTCATCAGAGAAATGGATTTGGAGCTAGAATATATATTTACCATCATAGACCAAACCACTTTTAGCCTTTGATTTGTTATTAAAATTCAAGAATTTGAAGGCAGAAATAACTGTCTCCCCTTACCCCCTATACACCCAATCAGTCCTACCTGAAAAAGCTTTTCCAGTAGCCCACACCAACAGAGTGTCCTCAAACTGAAAGGTTAGGTGATGCTTGCAATAAAACCAAACACTCGTCATCTATTTGGAGATCATCCACTCTATGATCTTGTGCTAAGCTCTTGGAGGAATACAGATGCAGCTGAAGACACAGTTTAAAAGTCACCAAGTCCTGGCATTTTGCTCTTGTTGGAGGAAAGGGGTGGTTTGAAGGAGCAACAGGGTCTCTATTCACAGGCTTAGGTGGGTGTTGACAAAAAGCATGTTTTTAAAAAATGCTGGTACTTTTGAAGAAGTAATTCCTAATTTTTGAATGCTGTCATTTAGTAAAATGCTTCATTACAGCAATTTAAGTACTCCTGTCCAGAGAACATTAATATGAATGCATCTGTCTTGTTCACTTGAATTACCTCTGCAATTCCTGTATGTTTTCACATGCAGCTCTGGGGGTTTGCATGTGTAACCAGCAGCACTCAAAACTCAAGCATGCCTCTGTGGAAGTTTGGCTTATTTAGAGCTACCTTCCACATGCTCTAAGTTATATTTTGGATTTTGACTTTTAAGACAAATAGCCAAGAGACAAAGAGCATATTTATGAAAAAAAAATTCTTTTAATTGCTCAACCTATTCCGGCCTAAAAAATAAGTGCAAGCTATTACTGGCACCAAACGACTCCCAGTTTTCACTGGCCAGCAAAGCTGCATCTGCAAGTTCAATGAGATCAGTAAACAGCGTAGGTTAAGTAACTGATTACTAATATTTTCCTTGAGCTACAAAACTTTTAAATAAACAACAACAACTGTGATCACAGTAACCTTCCAGAGGTTAACAGCATGCAGGTGGTCAATTGGAATTGAATGCAAACCAGACGGCTGTGGCATTATAAACTGAACATCTCAGTTCAGTTTGCTTCAGGAATTGGGTCTTCTTTCTCAAAAGCCTCAATGATACAACACATAAATGTCAAAATGACAAAAATAAGGAAGTATGTAATAGACTAAGCATTTTAATGCCTTTTCTGGCTCACTTTACAGGATGAACTGTCTGTGTTGACCACATTTGATGGCATCAGTATTTAGAGTGGCTGTGTGCATGAGTTTTTAACAGCTGACATAAACAGAGATGGCCCATCAACCAACTGAGCTGTGCTTGTTGTAAACCACTGGTATGATACATTTTATACTTCATTTATGATGCCACTTCACTGACCTTGAAAGACAGTTCAAAGCATTTGCAATCAGATATTGAACTGGAAGCAGGTTCAAATCCAGCTAGTGATGGTATAAGCACTGATCAGAATGGATTACTTATATCTGTAGACCTTTTTTAAAACAGGTGTCTCAGTCTATTCTTAAGCAGAGAGGAATAGCTAATACAATTACTGACCACCAAGACACTTATTTGAAAGGTCCGTCTGAATAAGTACAGATTTGAGTTACAGGAGCTGAGAACCACCTTGTCCAGGATAAATGTTTGTCCAACATCATCAAGAGGGGCTGTGAAGGAAATCTGGATACATCATCCCTGATAGAGACTCCTCTTAGAGGACTAAGCAAAACCTGTGTGGTTCTCAAACACACTTAAACTGAGCACCTGAGAAACGTAACATAAGTTTGACTTACAGTGGACATAGCCTGGCAGAAAAGTTCCTACTGGAAGGGAAAACAAAAACAGAGGAGAAGCATTGAAAAGGCCTTCATCCCACATCAAGCTTTGGGTAAGTTCAGAGCACAAAGCATTTGATTTACCAGCTTCTAGCAAAATGCTTTTGAAAGCTGGAATCTCCTGCCTGCTTACCAGCCTGTCCATGCAAACGAATGCCCCAAACCCATAGGCCCTGCAAAGGGCAGAAGCGTAAAACATAGAACCATGACCATGTCCACATACACCAGCCAGGGCTTGGATTCTATGGAATAGCACCAGCACTTCTGAAACTTGACACTGCTCAGAGATGCACATTCAGTTTGAGTGGCTGCCAGTAAATAAATACAAATCCGTTGTCATGGGTGTCTTGTAATGACTGGCTCCTTAAAGCTAGTAACACCTCCTAATGAAGCAATTTGCCTCTAGGTACAGTTGTTTCTCAGGCTGCAATATCACCTTCCAATCTGCTGTCCTGTATCTTAACCCAGGCTGTGAGTCACAGGTAGCTCCAACGTGCTTGTATGCAGCAGTATGGTGCCAGTGAGGTCAGGGCACATGTCCCCAGTCATCCTCCCGCAGCTGCTTCAAACCAGCCATTGGAAATAGTGAAATTACAGAGATCTGTAAAGTGTGTCATCACATTGTCATTTGTGCAAGGTTCACATAAAATCACTGAATTGTTAAGGTGAGAAAAGACCTCTTAAGTCATCAAGTCCAACCATCGACCCAGCACCACCACCATGTTCACCATTAAGCCATGTCAAGTGCCATATCCAGTCATTTTTTGAACATTTCCAGGGATGTGCACCACTTCCCTGGGAAGCCTGTTCCAGTGCTTTATAACCCTTTCTGCAAGAAATTTTTTCCTATTGTTCAATCTAAACCTCCCCTGGCACAACTTGAGGCCATTTCCTCTCATCCTATCATTTATTACCTTGGAGAAGAGACCAACCCCCACTTGGCTACGACCTTCTTTCAGGGTGTTGTAGAGAGTGATAAGGTCTCTGCTGACCCTCCTTTTCTCTAGGCTAAACACTCCCAGCTCCCTCAGCTGCTCCTCATCAGAACTGTGCTCCCGACACTTCCACGGCTTTGTTGCCCTTGTCTGGACACTCTCCAGAACCTTTGTTCCTGTGCTGTGCTGCTTATGGAGGACACATTTCCTCTGCACACACATCTACCCGCTCACAGCTGATCCCTCCTCCACGGCCCTGCACGGGCAGGTATCTGCTGGCCCTAGATCAGAGCTGCACACGTGCACCACACTTCCATATTTCTCCCAGCCAGCCAAGCTGGGTGGCCAAACCTAAGCAGGGAGCGGCTGAGCTCCAGCTGCAGCCTTTCCATTACTGGTAGCACCAGTTGTTCCCTCTTCTTTCCTCTGAGCCAAAATTTTTCAGAAAATTTATAGGAATTTCATAACCTCCATAAAATCTGGTTTAAATCGGCCAGTTCAGAAGTTATTAGGGAAAACAAACACTCTGGCAAGCTTTTAACACACTAACAAGGCCTTCAACCTCAGCAAACACTTAGAAAATTGAGTGAACAATTGAACACTGAATATTTTGAACCTTTAAAATGCAGGTTAACCTGTGCTGGAATGAATGTCTAACGCTATCCGTTTCTGAAAACAGCTCTGTTCTGCTTGCCCTGTATTTGTTCTGTGTACATTTATATCAGCTGAAAGAAAACACTGAACCAAGATGTTCCTCCCAAAACCTAGGAACATTTCTATTACTAAGATATTCAAGGAATAAGGTTTTGTATCTCACCCGAAGCAATGGAGCCTCAATTCCTTAATGATATGATGATTCTGTTACAAACAGGAACTTTGACTTCAGCTCCGAGGCAAGAACATGCAACAATGGACTGCATGGTGCAGAGGAGTGTTTTTTAGCCTCTTCAACTTCAACCAGCATTACCTGTGAGTGATACATTACAGAATTGAATGCCAGAAAAGTGGATTTTAGAATAAAAAGTATAGTGTTTCATAATTTGATTTAAATCAATTATACCATCTCTCACTGGAATGCTCATGAGCTTCAGAAATAAAATATATAAATGAAACCAGCTGCTCTGGATACTCTTTCCTTGGGATAGATTTCACTTGAACTCAACCAGCTTTCTTCTGCAGCAAGTTATTGTAATGCAACATCAGAGTGGAGAGCACACAGTGCTCTACAAATTACTGCAAGGTAAACAGTTTCGGTTAAAAAATGCAGAAGATTAAAATCCTTTCCTGCAATGGCTGGCTAAAATCTGAGGAATTACTGATTCCTCTGGGGCTGACAGGGAAACCGAGGTAGTTATTGGCACCTCAGCAAGATCCATTAATTTATAGCTATTTACTATATCACATAATCTTTCTGATTTGTCTCAGTCTGGAGCCCCTCTGTGCCCGACAGCACGGAGGTCTACAGTGTTTAGAATGAACAATAATTACAACTGGAGAAGCACCATGCAACCAAAGCTCCATGTTCTTTAATCTCCAAGTCTAATGCATGTGTAGATTTTGGCATCACTCTTAAAATGATTGTTTGTAACTAAATACCGTATCTCAGTGCTTAGATACCGTGATGACTGAGCTTTTCATAAATCAGAATAAATATATAAGGCAAAATCCTGGCTGTACTGAACTCAATGGGAGCACTGCCAGCTACTTTAAGGGAGCCAGGGCTTCGTGCAAAAGGTTTTCAGCAGCCCAAGCTGTCCAGTGTTTTGGTTGCAGTATTTTCGACTCCATCTAAAGGCCTCTTTTCCCATCCGGCATCTGCAGTAGCATGACATTGAGATAAAATTGCACACTCAACTCCCAGCCAAAGTAACAGGAGAATATTCTTTGTTAAAATAAGGGGCAATTCCAGCTTCAATTGACAAAAGCCACTTACAAAATCCTCTGAATCTGTGCATGTGGATTCCCCCAGGATTTTTCTGTTCCTTATGGCAAACGGGCTCCTGCCCAGAGTGGAAGGGAGCATCCTCACGGGGTTTCTGCTCTGAAGCATTCCAGGTGGAGTCTTTCAACACTCTTCTTACCAAGGTAAATGGTCCATTAACTTAAGCAAGGAAGCATTGCCAGCAGCAGGCAGAGAAGTATGAGGGCATCAAGTACCACCACCACCGATTTTAATATTGTTTTACAGTTCACGTTATTTTAGAGTTCATTTTGGAAACATGCAGAAACAAAACAAAGGAAAACTCCACCTGTCCTCTCTTTTTGATCTTTTCTCAAAGAAACAATCATCTTCTCATACAGATGCTTATGTTATCGAATGTCTTAAATTCTTCTATAGTGTTATACCAGTTCCCTTCAAAGTGAATAAATGTCTCATAGGCAAAAACCCAGCTTGTAGCCGAAAAAAAGATAATTTTCATAGCTACTGGGCGCTTAAATTTCCCCCAACTTGAATAATTTAGAACACAAAAGAAGGTGTCATATGCAATAAGTGGTGTCTCAGGAGAGTCAAGTGAAATAATGACATATGCACTACACCATCAGGCTAGCAAACTCCATTTACATTGATACATTTTAAAGACTTGCATTCCTAAGAAACCAGTACCAGAAATGTGTTTGTATAGGATTAACAATGTCAAATTAATATGCATGATAAGACAGCAGCTTCTATAACAATAAAAACCAAAATTATTTTTAAATTACTTATGTCTATAAGTCCAAATGTTCTTGTGAATTAAGAGAGAAAAGAAGGAGGAGAGAGAAAAAGACAAAATGAAATGGGCTTTTTCCTAATGAGGCAAAACAAGCTAAAAAATGTGATTCCCTTCCTTTTCCTGTAAGATTGAAAATGCAGATTCTACTCCTAGAATGATTCTAATTTTTTTAGAGTAAAGTAATTACTAATAAAATTATTTTGGACAAGAGGTTATTACTGTAAGTTACAACTAAAGAACAAAAATTTTTTTAAAGACCTGAAAAATCTTTGAGGAATGGGAGGATAAATGTAAATGGGTGAAATTTCAACACCAGGAAACGACTCACTTGTGAGCAGACTCATGTTCACATTATTTGGCACATTCAGTTGGTGTCCCACATGACACAGTGACCTCAGGATCCCTCGTCTCTTTACCACTATGAAAAAAAAAAATCTTATAAAAAAGGGCTTAAGGCAAAGTGGGTCAAGGCAGCAGGTGTTGTGGTATATTTTAAGTAACATTTTCTTCAATGAGAAATGGAAGCATGAGGTTTGACCCCTAACAACAACATCACAGAGAGGGATGGGAAGGTTTTAAGTTTGAAGGATGACTCCCCTGAAATTCGCATGTGACCTGATAACCCCTGTGAGACAAGGCAGAGCTGAGTTAAGGAGGAGAGAGGGTTTCAAGAAACAGGCTTGAGGTTTTTGGAAACAAGGAGACCATGCAAACGGGTCCTGGAAACTACCTTAAATGTAACTGCAGGGATCTACAAACTCTCTGTTGTTAAAACAACACTTTCAACAGCTGGGGGCACTGCCCTATATAAAACATATTTTAAAAATATTTGTCTGTGGATAGATGGGGATGTCTCCCTCGAAAATCGCATTTCATTTCAAATTTCAGCACTAGACACCTCACCTTTCACAGTATCTAAGTTAAATACCCTTCTGGTTTGACTGAAGGGTATTTAGAAGACCTCCTTACCTTCAGTGGTGGAGATGGTAATTCAAGTACCACATAGCAGTAGATGATGGCCATTGAAAATATTGTATTTCCTTAAAAAACACCAGCAGAAGACTGGGGAAAATAGTCAACTTGCAGAGGAATAACCACTAGTAAAACCATCACATGGATTTCATATACCCTCAGTTTCCGTAAGTGTAATATGAGATACTAAACACCTATTTCTTCTTGTCTGAGGCATAACAGAAATTAAGCTTTCCCTCATTTTGCCAAAGGACTTGCAAGGCTGTTTACCTGACTGTAAAAACAAGCCCACTCTCTCAGAAGACAGAACAGTACAGAAATTAATTAAGATCAAGAGAGCATTCAGCATGACGCCTAGAAATATACTGTAGATGTAACAGGAGAAGATTGGCCAGATTAGGCACAAATGAAGTCATGTTGATGAGACTACTCTCTTGTACTACCAAAGAAAGGACTAAAGCTAATGCTTAAAGTGACCTGGGACGTATATGAAAGGCCATGAAAAAACCCCACAGATTTAAGAATCTTGCATTCCTCCCTTCCTTCTTTTTTTATTTACTCTTCCTTTTTCTGAACCTCCAATTTACAGAGAAGCACATGGACTCCTCTGAACCCCACATTTTGATATTCACCAGCCATCATGGAAAGCTGTGCAAAACATTTCTTGTGCCCTCAGGAAGCTGCTGAAATTTGGAAAGAGAAAAAGCACACAACTTTATTGAGGTCGGTGTAAGCCCAGAGATTTCCAAGTTGCATGTCTCTGTTAATCAAAGTGACTGTGCCAACATGATTAGGATACCCACAAAGCCAAGCCAATCAAGCAGTTAACTGAGGGAGACCACAGAGCAGATAGCAAATACCACTGGAGTTGTACATTGTCTCAAAAGATTATCACTGCAGTTGTTCAAACTCTTGTGACCAACAAGGGATTTCAGTGACTCATTGCTATTGTGTTTCTGCAGCTCAACATTATGTCCCATGCATATTCTGGAGCTCCATAGCACCACATGTGTATAACAATGTGCCACTCTTAATAAAATATCTTTGCGGTAAAAGAAGTACCAAAAATATTCGCACAATAGCAGAATGCCAACCAAGCACTGAACTACATTAGAACAACTCATTGGGTGCCATTCCAAAACAGCATCTGCCATGGCCCCAGGAAGTAGCTTTAAAAAAAAAAATATAATAAAATAAGAGATTTTTCTGAAAGATCACAGCTTTTAACATACCAAGGAAACGTCAAGAACAAATTAACATATGACTCACCTCCCTGAGGTCTGTCCCATGGTTTCATTATCAGTCAAGCAGAATCCATTGTTGCAAAAGCAGTTCAAAGCATCCATTCCATCCATGCGCCACACTGAATACGCAGCAAGTCTTCATGTATATACAGCATTGTTAAAAAAAGGAGGATGGCAGGATAACATCTAAAAGGAAAACAAACAACCCCTCCCACACTGGATTTGGAAAGGCCAGCAAAGCCCATCCATGTCAATAAGGGCTAGGAAAGACGATGGTCATTTTTCTGACAATCTTAAAACTTTCCCAAGAAAATGATGGCCTGCAGCTGGGGCACACCAATCAGCTTGCTCTGGCAAAGGTCACTGAAGGAAAGATCCCCTGCTAGCTCAACAGCAGTGGTTTCTTAAATAATCTTGAAACAACGAATAGCGTATGAACATGAACACTTCTTCCTCCGCAGGATTCAGGCAGGAAAACAGGGCCCACATAACTGCTGCTGTCCTCCCGGAAGTATTGCTTCCCAGCAGAGCAGAGCGTCTCCTTCAGATCAGAGCAACCAGGCGTGCTGAAATGAAAACAACAGACTTAATTGACAACCTGGAAAGGAATCATGGAGGAGTCCCATCCAAGAGACATGGTTTGGGCTCCTGCCACAACTAAAGAGGCAGATGAAACTTCTGGCACTGACAAGCTCTGAGTGTCATATCAGATGAAGGTAGGAGATAACAGGGAAACCCTCGATACATCAATCATGTCACAGAGAGGTGTCATGCACAGTAAGAATCTGGCTGAGTTAAGGTTAAAAAAGAGGAATCAAGATATTAGGCTCTTACTTGGATAACTGGGGGAAGGGAGGAGGACTGTATTTTCTAATTAGAGTCCTGATAAAAAAAATGCATGTGCAAAGGGTGCCCTAACAGTAGATTTTGGCTGCTGAAGGCTGGAAGAGCAGCGGGGGGAGCCCTGCAGAGGAAGGACAAGTTTCTAGAGATGCTGCTCCTTCCTCTCCTTTCTCACAGCTGATGACAATGACACAGAAGCCTCTCCATGTCAGGTAGGGACTGAACTGAAAATATTCACACTCTTCTCTCCCCATTTTCTTTTTTCCTTTTCAGAGTCCTGCACTGGGTTAGCAACAATGTATGAGGAGTCTTACGGATATGATGGACAACACACACTGGCACCAAGCCATGGGATGCCATCAGATCTTCCTGTCAAAAAACAATATTCCTCTGCTTGCATTCCAAGCACCAATAGAAGACAGTGGTTTAGGACTTCCACTCACCTACAGACCCACATCCCTGGTGTAGTAACTACTTGCCATCACTGCACTATAAGAAAGCCTAAAATCTGGCAAATATCTTATGGTGAAAATCTGTTCTCCATGATAGGTCTTGAAATAAATTATGTAGCTGAAAGGATGGATATAATAGATTGGAACTTCACAGCCTCTTTGTGGTCACCCACTACCACAGACAGAGCATCCCACTCACAAAACTCCACAAAAACAACCAAAATATAAAAAGCTTAAAATGAACTCAAACTTTAAAGCATCACTGGAGTTTACCATGAAAGGTGCACTGTGCATATATATAGAACAGGAATCCTGCAACACACAAAGCTTTCTACAGATATTCAAGACACCCTTTCAACTTTGATTCACTTAAGCAAAACATCACTGAAGCAATGTTAATCCTCTTGTTTACAGTTACACCCACGAGAGAATGGGAATTCACAGCTCAAGATCAAACAGATACACTAAAGGGAGCTATTTAACATCACTAAGGATAGCACCCTGTAATTACTGTATCAGGGAGGTTGGATCTTTCAACACAGGTTTTGCTTTAAGAAGAAAAGAAGAAATAGGGAGCTTTATTCAGCTCTGGTTTTGCCCCAGCCTCATATCTATTTCAAGTTAAAACTAAACAAAGTACCAATTTATCAACCATTGTTTCAGGACCCCAGATCATCAGAAAACTATATGAAAGAGGCAACACAGCTAAAGCAGTATCAAAAGCATAGAGCAACCAAATGCAGCTGTGTACGCAAATATAAATATTTTTACCTTTGCACCTGCAAAGCACAACTGTTACCAAGGACATGTTGAAAACTGGAGAATCTTGAAGAGCTCAGGCCAAACATAACCCTTGATGGTAAGACCCTAAAGAGTCTGTGTGTGAGGTCTTACTAACTTTCACAGAGTATTTTTTGGGCAACATGGGTGCCTGCTTTTCTGATCCTGTATTCACATTACCATCAGGAGGTGGCTTTTCCAAGCAGCCTTAGCCTCAGGAGGTAGAGTGCCCTAGCTATATGATGTAGATGTCCAGAATGCAGACAATCCAAATTTGGGACCTTTTGTCATATTGACAGCATTTCAACAGAATCTAGGCTTGGTACTTCAGTTCTAGTAGCAGTTCTAGATTCAACATGAATGCCGGACTACAGAAAACCCTCTAAACTATTTAAAAAGGAATTATTCAGTTAATATTCCTACTGAAGTTTGCAGCTAATCAATTATCCACAAGAATTCACCATGAAGTCCACAAGATTTTGTGAACCCCTTCAATAAGAACAGTCTAAATACAACTGTAGGATTCCTGGTAGCAGAGAATTTCTTCACATCTTGATATTTTCCATAAGGAAGAAGAAAAATAGAAGGAAGCCTGTTCCTATGAAAACATATGTATTTTGCTAGCAACTTCACTCAAATGATTCCTATTGCATTAAAATCCCAGTAATGCAACTCCTCTGTGCCCTTGAGAAACCCCATCCACTTTTAGCAGCTGAAGCATTCAAGATCTACAACATAAAGCAATTGGATTTTGAATGCAGGTTGCTTCGTTTTAAAACATTACTGCTCTTTGATGTTTATCTGTTTAAGAGAGTTTATTGCAGCTAATTCACAGCAGGAGTGCCCTGTGGCATCCTCAAAAATTATATTAAAAATATGAAAGATAAGAAAGGAAAACATAATAATTATATAATCTAATTTTTTATGGCTACACAACAAAAATTAAATCCTAATTTCGTAATGTATATGCATAGAACTGTTTCTGACACATACCAAAAGCATGAAGCCATCATACACAGGCCTTTTATTGGAAAGTCTGACAAACCGAAACAGCAAGAGACTCAATACCATATTAGTTAGGTTCCAACTTTATTTAGAAAATGAGTTGCAAGGATAAGCCAGAAACATATGGATGGCAGGTTGTTATCCACGAATAGAGTTAATGCACAAATGGCATTTTTTTATGAACTAGTTCTACAACTGCTGCTGCAGTCACTCCCTTGCACCCCTTAAATTAATTAATGCCAAAAAATGGACCACTCTGGTGCATGACCTGGTTAGCTCAAGATATTACTGAAGGTGCCCATAAGACACCAGCAAATGTAGTCAGGATAAAGCAAAGCCATTAAGACCTGAGAACTCCATTGTGCCAAGCCCAAGACAATGTGTATTTAGCGAAACACAAACAGCCTTACCATGCTTTTCCCTTTAACTGTATCTCTTGAAGGCAGAAACTTTAGGGCAGCATCTTGAGTTGCTTCCTGAGTAGCAAATTTGGTCCATCTGCAGTATAGATCAATTATTATGGATCAACTTATCTGTAATTTCACACACAAGAATCAGAGAGAGTTATTCTATACTAACATGGCAAGCAGAAGCAACATTTGTGGAATCACATTGCAAAGGAGTTTTCACAAAGGAAAGCCTCAACTGACAGATCTTCCACTGAGTCATCCCTTTCAAAACAACCCTTCAAAAGAGTCCTTCTGAGATGCTTTCCAGAGCATGGATTAGACTGAATTTTCTTAAAGCCTTAAAATTCTTTTGGGATTGGTGCCTTCACAGCATAGCCCCAACTCAGTGCGCATTTAACTAGAGATCTGTAATTCATGTTATTCCACAGGACTGGTAAACCTAGAGAGTTTTTCAGAGACGGGAAGAGTTTAAAGATTATCTATCCCAGATGTAGTGGCTGGAGAAAAATGGGTGATTCCAAAGAATAAATGAGAACAGACATTCAGGTCCCTGTTTGTGCTAAAACAAATGAGGATGGATTCACTAGACATTCAAAGGTCAGCTCTGAGCTCCCAAGTTTCACAGTCTGAGACCCACATGTTGGGATCAATACAAACGCCTTTCCAGGTGAACGAGGGTTAAGGATGAAGACTAACTCTGAGGAAATACAAACAAAATCAAAAATACTCTTCCACAATGACTGAAATTTCAGATAGCAATGTAGTTCAACAGAAAAAGGGAACGTGTTTCAACACCCCTGAATAGGCTTAAGTAGATTCCCTAGGAACCAAGCTCTTTGAAAACAGAAAAAACAGTCTTGATTTAAACAACTTGGATGCTGGAACCCATCTGAGAATCTTATGTGATAAACAACCTAAAAAAACCAAACAAACAACAAAAAAAAAAGCCAAAAAACGTTTGAGTATGTCTTCATTGAAGAGAAATTGTGCCATGGACTTCATTACATTCTCAGCTTGTCCTTTTATTCTAGTGTTGAAGACTGCTGATGCAGTAAATAAAAAAAGCCAGCACAGACAGGTACCTTTCAAAAGAGGCATGCACAGGCAGAGGAAAGAATCCTTGTTCCAGCTATTGCACTCAACCCATGTGCCTCCTTTTGCTGTTAATATCTAGTCTATCTCAAGAACAAGCAAAACTGAAATATTTTCTGAACTCCCAGGTATAAATCCTCTTAATTTTCATGGCCATCAACCAAAAATGAGATGCTCCACCTTGTCAGACACACTGAAAACATTGCTTTCAGACAAAAATTATCCCTTGAACACCAAAATTTTCGGCTTAACTATTTCCTTCCCCAAAATTATACTTTTATGGGAAAAAACCACAACAGCCTGTATTCTGTCTAAAATTGAGTAACATTTCCTCCTGGATAGGCACCTCTGAGTGCTTAGAGCCAGCAAAAAGCAGGTGGGAGGATCTAAGGCACCTGACAACAGCCTCAAGTGCATATTTAGCTCAACAAATTGACCAAAAAGACACACTTGTTCTGCAGACGGGATCTGCAAAGGCAATTCAATTCCATTCTGCCCTTTGCAGCTGAGGTATGGAGGCCTTTAATTGCCCTCTGTCACTGTTTTACTAGCACCGCACATATACACTGGCTTATTAGAGAGGGCTACCTCTGCACAGAGCTGTTGCTGACCAGAAATTTCTACAGAAAATGAGAATTTAGGGAATTTACACAAGTGCCATTTAAATGTACATATTTCCTCTGCTAAAATCCCACTCAGACTTGAAAAGAGAAACAAATAAAATTGGAGATCTGCTACACTTAACATTGTCTCCATAAACAAAGGTGTGAATGAAAGACTCCAAACCTCTATTCACCATTTGTATGCATCTTCTATTTCATGACCATCACCAAGGTGCTCCTCACACATGAGGCAGGAAGGGAGAGAGGAAGAAAAAGATTTAATAAATAACAGAGAGGAAAATCCTGATGACGTTAATCTCAACCACAGTGAAACAATAGTTTGAAAGCAAGCCAGGTCTCTCTCCAGTCCCAGGCTGAAGCCCAGCATCCAGCTCATTAAAGTAAATAAAATATAACAGTGAATGAAAAAGAAAAATAATAAGAAAGATCACATGAATAATAGAGAGAATCTGAGCACAAGTCCAACCAAATGATGTCAACTATTATTTAATTTTTACTTTGCTTTCTCAGAAAAAAACACCAGAGAGAGCAGGGGGAGGGAGACCTGGGGAAGTAGTGTGTTAAAGAGAGAGAGGCAAGGATATCCCAGAGGGGTTTTGATAACATAATCACTAAAATAATATATATACATTTTAAAGGCTTTTGACATTATTCCCTTCCAAAAATAATACAATGGAGAGTCAGGAGAAAAAAAAAGGTAATGCTCAGAATTGCAGGAATATTTACATTGAACAGCTCTGGGCCATTGTATCCCAAATGCACCTTCAGTCAAGGATGGAATTTGGCCCAGAGTGGACAGTTGTTTATATAATTAGTACGTGAGTTAAATCAGTTCTTGACAAAATAAAGAAGATTGACATTAGTAGGTTAAGTCATTCTTATCTAAAATTAATAGTATTCAACGAGCGATTAAAATTTGGATGTAAAAAAGATGCTACATCTTTCTTCTGGTTTAGTAGGAAGCTAATCAGAACTCTTTTGAGAAGTCTCTTATGCCCAAATTCATGGAGATCTTTTCCAAACACCTAGGACAATTTTTAATACACCTCTTCTTCCTATTAAATCTTAGGAAAACATTCTGGCTTCTGATCAACACCACTGGAACTGAGATCTTTTTGGGGCCCATTCGAAGACCCAGGAGATTTGGTCTGTCACAGACAAAGGAAATCCTACTCCACAAGCTCCCATTGGCAAAGTTTTGTCAGGTATTGGCATTAAGCATATATTAAAAAAAAAAATTGTATCAATCAGTATTTGAGTAAAAAACTTTGGATTCTCAGAACCCAGGCTGTGCAGGTTACATAAATTTAGCTATTACATGACTTTGATAATCAGTCCTTACTCTTGCACCCAAGAGGAACCCAAAAATCATGATGATTGCTGTTATCTTCGGTGATGCCAGATTTTCATCTCCAGACACATAAAGGTCACCAAAAAACCAAAGTGTTACCAATTACACTTTCATTTTTAAGCATTGAGCAAAACCTCAGTCACCTTTGTTATCAACCTGTGAATTAATGACAATTAAAGAGTTTTATGCTGACCTGAATATGATTCTTGTAGACCTGAATAGACAGTGGCAAGTGGGGGGAATCTGTCCATGACTATGCATTTCAATGCAGCAAAGGAGATTTACTAATTTTTTTGGCTGCCTTTGTTGTCATTTTGGGTTTTGATTTAACTGACCTTTTGTATCATCCTTCCTCAGCGTAATATACACATGGAAATTGAGTGTATGAGTAGGCATTCAAAGCCAAACTTTGATTCCTGGACATGAATGGCACAAGTGATCAAATATTGAAAATACCACATTTTAAGTAAAAAAACCAAACAAACAAAACAATAAAAAAGTCATCTCTATGCCTACCTCAATACAGAATTGCAATATTCACAAGTTACATTTATTAATCAGGAAAGCTGATTGTCCAACCAGACAGCAGGCTAAAAAAGACTAACAATTATAAAATATTAATTGCAAATCAGAAACTCACAAACTATTTCTAAGTATTTATGAACAATCTTCAAACAATTAATTATTAATTGAAGAACTTTGTGAGCAACTTCCTACAGCAAATAAATCAGAGAATTCTGCAATCTGCACAAACAATTTATTGAATAAATTATTAATTGTGATTTAAGTATTCACTCAGATCTGAATCTTTCTTTTTTAGTTAGTCACTATGAAGATTAACCAAAAATCTGCTTAATTCTATTGCCATGGTGTAAATTAAAATGTATCCACTACCTATAATTTTACTGGAAGTAGTCAACACATGACAGAAAGATATTGAGGTCATTCAAACCATAATCTAATCCAAATCTATTTTACCACAAAGTGAAATTTTGGGTGTTTTAGAAGCACAGTGATATATATATATGAGAGGAATTTCAGATACCTGCGATTAATGGACTCCCTGAGAAAATCTGACTATAACTGCACATATTTATAGCCCTTACTTGCAGAAACAAATGCAAAACAGGTTTGAGAATATGATCAGCTTTTTGTTCTCTTTAAAAGCTGGGATAGGAAAGAGGTGTTTTGTATGGATTTGCTTAGTATGCCCTTCAAGGCATTCCCTGCCCCCCAGAACCTTCTGGGTGAACTTGGCAACTTTGAGCTCATTTGTTCTCATTTTGCCTCAGCTGCCCAGGTCTCTAAAGAAGATAATTTCTCTGAGCAGGAGAATAAACACACTGGGCTGATCAGGGCTTAAGATGAACAGCACATAGTAAGATTGAAAGCCAGAGTAAGGGACTTTAACTTCTAGCAATAAGCATCATGTTTATAAAACAGGATCACAAAGAGCAGCTTTTAACTTCCCATCTTGATAAACCTACACCTTCTGCCTTTGCAGCTAACATTTATGATTACTACACTGGTTTAGAAATACCACTCTCAACTATGGTGAACTCTCAATAAGTTGTGTAATAACATAGTAGAAAATAATCCAGAAAAAGAACAGGGTTAACTGCATGACCCACTATTTGGGACATACAGTGAGCACTCAACAGAGAAAGAACATCTGTGATGCTGCTGACTGTGGAACGTGGGGATCCCTGAACACACCCCAAAGGCACACCAGGCAGCACAGCAACCCACAAAACATGGCTCTGCTGCTCCCAGACCACAGGCAGGGAAAGAATCTATGGCTATGCTCGTAACATATCTGGCATTCCCAATAATCAAGCGTTGACTGTCAATTTTTTTTTTTTTTTTTATGATTATGGCCCTTGAGGTTTCTAGACACTGTGGGATTTCATGCATAATTCTCCATGAGCAGCGCAGACAAGCACATCCAGAAGGGGCTTGGAGAAACCAGGAAACTAGGCAGGCACAGATGGTTTTTGTTTCACAGAGCAGACAAAACTTTTCTGAATCATCCTCTTTAACACAAAGGAGCATCTTGAGACAGAGATGTGAGAAAGGCACATAGCTAATGAAGCAACAAGAAATCTCCAGCAAACTATTTCTAAATCTCACTTTAATCTCACCTTATTAAAAAAACTTCTAATAGGCACAAGTGTCTAATTCCAACAAAAGCCATCTTCACCCACCTGGGAATAGGAAATTCAAAGTGGAATTTGCCCAAGTTAGCTTTAAAATATTGTAGGACAAATGCAAAGCAAACTGCAATCTCAGTTTGACAGCAAAAATTAGAAAACAGAGTTTTAGGTGTATTGCTGCTAATTATCTTTGGGCCTTAGATGACATTACTCAGTAACCCATGGCTTTTAACTAAGGCTTTTAAAAGTGGTATTTACGTTAGATCACATTAAGATCTTGCTACAAGTTTCTCCAATAATTCCCAATTTTACTGAAGTCAGCAGGGGTAACTCTGGATTTATACTGGTACAGTTGTGGTAATAGTCTGCTCACTGGCTCTGAGGGTTTAGGTTCGGTTTAAATGGTAGAGTATTAATATTATCATTAGTCACCATGAGAGAATGAGCTGACATAAGTGTCTTTCAAGAGTGAATACACACAGAAATAACCGGGTGCTATATCAGGAGGAAGCACTTTAACTTTTTTTTTTTTTAATAAAAATCAGAATTTGATGTTTCATTCACCTCTATTTTACACATCCCATATAACAAAACTTCATCTGAGAGCCCTGATACAGAATCCACTCATTTATTCCCTCAGTGTCTACTACTCACCTTCACACCTGTCTTATGTTTGATCAGAAGGGCTAAGCAGTAACAAGGAAAGGATGACCCATTTAGAATCACATTTCTCCAAATTCTAATGCCCAGTTGGATGTTCTCTCACCTCACATCTCTCTGTTGCAGCTGCAAATGGCTTTCATGCTTATGTTGCTCGCAGAACAGCAAGAAGGATACTCGCTACAGTTACAGTGAATGCATTCATTTTTTCACTTCAACAATACTTTTTTTAAATATCTGTTTTGCCCTTTCAGTTTTCCACAGCAGTCTAAAAATAGTAAAGCCATGCTTAGAATAAATAGCTTGAATTTGCTACCTAGATTTAATTTCTGCTTGTTTCATAGGATGAGTTAATTTGCCATAAAACTTTAACCACTGCTGATACTGGATTCCAGCATCCATAGTTCCCTACAGAATTTTATTGCCCCTAATATAATAAAATGTAGTTTAACCTTCACTACTAATTTCAGAATTAACTACTACAAACCTGACTAAACGGCCTTTTTTATCCCATGGACATTATCTGCTCATCATTCACCTGAACCTGCCTTCTTTCCACAGCTTAAAGTTCAGTCAAAGGTTCAATAGAAGATTTAGAGTTACAAAGAGTATCTAAGCACAGAGAAGCTTCCAGAAGAAGGATATCTAAAATATTCCTGCAGAAAAAGTCTTCCAAATCTAACACCTCTACAATGCAAAATAATCACAAATTGCTGCTAATTAGGGATCAGGTGAACTGTGCAGACTAAGTGTAATCTTGCTAATAAATAGGTTTGAGTTACAGTAACACAACAGACGATGCTATGAGCTAAACCTCTGTAAGAGGTAGAAAACACCCAACTTCTGGCACTGATGGCCTTTATGAAAGACATACTCACTAGTCTAAAAACAGGCCTTTTGAAAGCCAGGTGAGACACAGCAACAAACCTTTTCATGCCTTTCCATGCCTTTCCATGCATTTCCTTTTGGCAGCACCAAAACTAAACAATCCAGCAGTATTCTCTTCATTTGGATAGGCACATGAAAAGGAATATGCTCTTTATTGAAAAGGGAATATTGCAATATCACAGTAAGTTTATTTGCTTGCAGGATTAAAGAAGCAGCAATTTAATTAAAAACAACAAAACATTTTTGGTCTCCAAAACCAAACCTGCCTCAGTCAGATTTAAAAATCCCATTAATTCACACTTCCTACTGCCAGTGCCCTGTTGCATGGAATGCCATACACGCTGTAATGGGCACTCACAGTGTGGATGCAGTGATGAATAAAACCCAGTTTAATCTCAGTCTAAATCTTGGGCCACCTATTCAGCAATGAAAGCACCTAAGAATTAGTAGATATCCTTAAAACCCACCGGCTTTAGTGATCCACCATGCCTATTATTGCAGGTTCTGTGCTGTAGCAAGACTACATTACAAAGCTGAAGTAGGGATTGAATTACACCAATCTTTATACAACCTTAAACCTCACACCTCTCATTGCAAGTCCCAGAGTTTAGTTCAGAGAATCACTGAGTGTATGAGAAATGAAGTTGGACTGGTGGGCAATTCCACCACCACCCAATATTTTTCATTCCACAGACATGCCAAATAGCTCCCTTTGGAGGCTGTGGCTGGGCTGTGCCAGCAGCTCACACTGAAGGCTTAAGCCGACCCCCACAGGAAGAAGGTTGCTTTGACAGGAGACATCTTCTCTGACCTCAGTTTGCCTGCGTTTCCCACCATAAAACATTTCAAGCCTGCCTTGACTCCCTAAAGCACATCTGTCTCCCACTTCTAATCTGGATAACACCCTCAAGTTGTCTGAACAACCCTCTACCGACACTCTTTTGTTTTCCCCTTCCCTTATTCTGCTCAATAAAGCTGGCTTTTGGCATATTAAAGCTTAATTTGTTTAAGAACAAACAGTTGGGGGCCTGCATCTCACAGACAAGAGTGACAGATCACACGAGGAAACCAAAGACTTCAGGGGCAGAAGATTTGGCAGGTTTGTGTCTCAGTGGAGATGCAGAGCTCATTGTCATGTTTCCAAAAGGCATTACACAGGGCTCCAAGGTGGAGCTGTTTACCAATACCATGATCTCTCCCCAGATGCAGTTGCTACTGCAGCTAATTAAGAGAACAATTAAGACTAAGGCAATCAGTCAAGTACACAGATTCGAGTCATTTTCTCCACTCTCTGATGCTGCGCTGGCTCCCAGAGGGCTAAACCTTATTCACTCATTCAGAAAATGACAGGAAGAAGCTATTAAATATCTGAAAACCATAAAAATGCAATCATACTGTTCCCGAGCTAAGCCACTCACAAGAGACCAATGCCAGGCAACTTAAGAAACTTGCTGGCCCCCAGAATTCACATACTTACAAATAAGAAAATTAATCAAAAGCAGTTCAGATCAAAATTTAATTAAAAAGAAAAGGATTGCAGAAGACTTCCTGAGATTTCTCTGTTTTATGTTTATGACTGATCAATATTATGTGTTATCAGCTCAGTGTATGACAAATTCCACTGGGCATCTTTAAAGAGGAAGTAACAGATTAAATATTGAGCTAAACAATTTAATCTCTGCTTTAAAAGGTTTTCAGATATTTGTAAAGGTAAATCCTATTAGAGTATAAATGTCTCCATGTGCTAGTGCTGTAGTCTCGTCACAGAGGAATTTGTAAACACCAGGAGACAGGCCCTCATTAAATATAAATTTCCTTCTTTTGTAGAACTATTGATGAAAAAAGAAAAAGCATTTATGTCTTCAGTGGAGGGGGGAAAAGGGTCTTAGGAGTGAGATTTAAATGCATCTATAGGTATAAGTAAATATTTATCACACTTCCAGAACAGTCAATGCCAACTGGCTCCCTAAATCCATTTAAACACAACTGAGAGCGAGGATCCTTCACACCTCACAGTGACGGTGGAAAAGACTCATCTCTGGGAAATAAAAACATAGCCAACCGTGCCAAGCACATACAGGAACAGAGAGCCACGTGTGATACAGAAACAAATTTAGGGAAAGGCTAAATCCAAAACATACCTCATGCCTATTATATACAGATACTATATATTACATACACAGGCAGACATACAGTAAATATGGTATGTCATGCACACAAAGGTGACACTGACACTGTAGATGTTAAAAGCATGCAACATCAAGGGGAAAAGCACAATGCACGCCCTCTCAGCTGCAGGGCAGAAACGTAGAAGGTGCACAAGGCCTTCAGAAGTACTGCAGCACCCACCCTCTCTTGACTGGGGAATACTTTACCCCACTGACCAACATCTGTTCTGCAACATCTGCACACATGTATCTTCACTGGGACTTGGAGAACACACACAACCACTGGAAGCATTGTTCCAATCATTGCTGCAGTCCAGAACCTGGTAATCTGGTAACCTTCAACACAGAATGCAGTCCAGAACCCGTGCTCATCTACCTGTATTCCCCTGCCCCAAGGACCAAACCCATCTCTAATAAATCAATGTCAACCACTGTCAGTGACCAGCAGGAATACCACCAGTTCCCCGAAAGCACTTACTCAAGTATTTTACCACCTAGGACCACCCCACCACTCCACTGGTGGAGCACCAGGCCAAGCCAGTCTCCTGCATCCATCCACCCAGAGCCCTATGGGCAGCTCTTCTGTTTCTGAGCCAGTGGCTTTCTTCATTTTACATTTGGGAATTAGTCTATTTTTTTTTCCAAATTTTATGTGAAAAGGGATTAAAGTAATTAGAGGTTTCACACAGTCCTTTCTCCTATCACCCCACACTCCCACAACCATTAATCAGCTCTATTCAGTTTCAACCCAAGACAGATAAAGAGAGAGAGGAGGAGAAGAAATGTTTTGAACATTTGTTATGGAAGGCTGGGTGACTTAAGAAGCAGAAATACAAAACAGATACAAACAGATCTATTGTATATACCTTTGCTGTGACAAATAAGAACATTAATAAAATGGGACAATCTTTCTATCAGATGAGAAAAAAATGACAGTAATAAGGAATTTAACAGTTTCTCAGTCAAAACTAAATAAACTCCCAAGAGCTAAATTTCAAAAACAAATGTGTTTTAAGTTACAAGAAACTTTAGTACAAAAGTCCAAGTTAATAATACATAGTTACTACAGATTTCTGTAAATAGAATCACTAATATTTCAAAATAATGACTTTTTTTCAGAACAAGCCTACATATAAAAGTGTTAAACTTGATCCTTCCAATTCCCACTCTCCTGACATTCGCATATTTGGAAAAAGAGATAAAATTTTGTCATGAAGATGATGACCAGGATGGTCAATCTTTTCCAACCCTGAATTGAGGGATACCAAATGAACTTCAAAGGAAGTGCTACAAGATGAAAGGGAGACTCTCACCTTGGTGGTCCTGCCCCAGGACACCAACAACTCTAACAGCCAAAGAAGGAATGGGGAAGTTATGGGAGAGGACACAAAGGGACAAAAGCTCCCCGCTGATGAGTTTTAAATAAAGGCTAGCTCTTCAGAAAACCCCATCACAACAATCTGGTGTAAGCTAGGAGAACCTGTCCAGGAAATGCCTCCTCACACACTGTCTCCCGCTGCCCGAGAGAAGCAGCTGCACCACGTGGAACTGAACTATGGCCTTGTCTGACTATCATGTTTTATACAATTAATTTTGAGAAGATTATCACCATTAAGTATTTGCCTTCTAACTGCTGTTTAGCCTCAGATTCCCATATCACCTTGATCTCCAGATGTTTGGGGGCCTTAGTTACATATTTTCATGAGTAGCGGAAAAGGGAAAAAATCCATGGCCCTTTGTGATTATGTTTCAATACAAAACAAGTAGTGCAGAGAAAAACAAATGGGTTTTTCCACCCTGCATTGGATGGAATCACCACTGCGTTTGACTAATTATAGTTTCAGTATCAATGGCACCACAACCAAACTGTTCATTTAACCCTTGGGATAAGAGACAAGAATACATTTCTAGATGTCCTCCGTCCTCTCCCCTCAGCTACATACCTGGTGCTGAACCTGAGCAGTACCTGCTAGGCCAAAATCCATGGGACTCCTTGCAGGCACAGAGATCTGGCTATGCACAGCTGGTAAACCTCTCCATCCAGCTGCTCCATGCAAACTCTTACAGAGGTTTGCCTTGACTGGAATGTGTATGGGAGCTGCCATGAACAGAATGAGCCCAACTTTCTCTTTCAAGATTAACATTGGGTCTAAATTAGGATTTTTACCTTAATACACTCTAACAGTACACATGCATTACCTGCCCTTATGAATCTCCCTTCATTAGCACACTTAAGTAAGCACTGAACAAATAAGCAGTGAAAATGGATGTTTCAGAGGACTCCTATGCCACTAGATGCTGGGAAAATATAGAACTGGAAGAAGTAGATACTGTACAGGTTCATCACCTTCTTCAGTTTGCTTCCCTCTGAACTATTTGTTTCTGGTTTTTGCTGGAGTATCTCTGGCTCACAAGATACTGAGCAGCTTTACAAAGCAAACGAGAAAGTTCAATTTAACCAGTACTTTTAGAAAGGCAAGTATTTCATGTGCTGCTTTTGCAAAGAGAACAGAAAGCATCACAAATATGTTCAGTACAGCATTTGAGGACATACCAGGGCTAATCTGCCTGGAATCTCAAGAATAAAGGGGAGTTTGCCCTTTAAATGAAAACCATCTCATCTCCTTTGTTGTTCTAAAAAGTGTTTGTTAAAAAGCCAATTCCTTGATACAGTCTCATATTGTGCTATTGATTATTATGTGGAACCTCCCACTCCCTTCCAGCTGAAATTTTGCAGGAGTTATGCTTTATAATCAATAGCATGCTCCACACTGAATGGACTTGCCAGTGCAGCAGCTCTCCTCCAACACCCCCAAGGACAGCTGCAAAAAATGAGCAGGCTACCTCCCGGAGCTATCTAAGGACCAGATCCAAACTTCATTGAATTCTATGGAAAAATTCCCACTGACTTCAATGGGCTTTGGATCAACTCCCTGCAGAGGAACACTTTTTAAAATAAACATTAGGGGAAAAAAAATCATTAGGACTATAAAGCCTTTCATATTATCTCCTGGATACATTTTAAAGCAAGAGGGTGGGAATGTGCTCTTTTCTCCTTATGAATGTGCAATTCCTGTTAATGTCAGGAAGAAGTCATTCAATTGTGAGATTGCAAAGGGGGAAAAAGAAATATGGCCTAACTTCTACAAAATCAACCTCTGTCTAGACCTAGATTTCATTAGGAAGTTTTAAAAAATATGAGTTAGACACACATAATTTCAAAAATCCCTTCAGAAAAAAATAATTTAAAACACCCTCGATTTGTAAAGCACTTTGACAGTAAATATAATCTTGGAACTATCTAAAATACAAAGAAGAAAAGGAAAAAAGTTAGAATAAATTACATTCCACATGAGCTTTTGATGAAAATGTAATATTATGCAGGCTTAAATATTATTAGCAGAAACATTCAGTTTGTTTCCTGTTCTTTGTGCAAATTATGCTTAGCAGTGTTGGAATAATTCCTGGGGTTTTGCCTCTCCAAATGTACTTCTACCTGGGACCTGTTCAGGCTGAGCTCACAGGCAGGTACATACGCTACACCCTTCCAAAGTGTGCAAGCAGAATCATTCCAAAATGCTAAGTTTCCTCCTGCTCTCAGAGGAATACTGCCCAGGGCTGAGTCTGAAACCAGTAAGTTCTGACAGATGAGTAAGCTCTGAAACCAGTACAGTCTGATCATTTCTAGGATCAGGATCTGAGATTTACCATCCATCTTTGCTAGTTCCTGGACAGTTCCTTCACAGCAAGACAGAGGATCTCCTGTTGGCAATCCTTCTACAAAAGTCTCATTCTGCTCAGGAGCTGCAGATGCATTTGCTGGGCTCAGTCATCCTTTTAACCTCAGCTTTTAAGTTGCCCCTGCAGACTGCACACAGAAAAAAAGCTTAAGCTTGGTCATGAATGTTGACTCCAGTTTGAAGAGGTCACCCACAAAGAAGTGACACTGTCAGGACCACAGGGTGGATGGGCTTCAAGGTAGATTTGGCTCAAGGTCCAGCTGGTTGCAGGCATGAACTAACAAACTGCCCTATCTGAAGGAAGCCCCATGCTGTGAGAAGCTTCTGCAGAGGCAATGTCCTCCAACTCTCCCTTTCATTCAATTATCCCCATGATCTAACCTTGCAGATTTAACTGCAGCTACATGAATATGAAAGAAAGTTTTAAAATGCATAGGCTCACGATGACCAGAAACCAAATTTTTCTCAGCAAAAATGAATAAATAAGAAAATCTTTCTGGGGGTAGAATGCAAGCGTCACATTGCACCAAAAGTATTTTTAAAACAATGTATTTTTTAAGAATGAAAAAATGTTATTAAAAGAAAGAAAAGTTTTCTGTAGATCAACATTAAAACATTTTCTTTACATTTTCCCAAGATTCTGTCCTTTTACTCAGCCCAAACTAACATTTGAATTTCATCCAGACTTGCAAATAATTTCAATAACCACAAAACTGAATCTCCATTTCTCTTTTGGGATAGCTGAGAATAATCTTGCCTGAAAAATAAAATAATTCTAACTGAAACACCAAGAAAGAATAAGTCATGCTCAGGACTGAAGTCACTACAAGGCACATTTCAGATGCCTATGCAAGTCTGCATTTGAACACACATGCAGTTTTGGTTCTGGAAATTCAGAAAGAATCCTTTCAGCTCTCTAGTTTCCAACAATTTGTGATAAACACAGCACATTTAAGGATAGGACTATTTCTTCTACTATAATCACTTAATGACACTAGTGAAATGATCAAAGACGTTCCAGAAGCTGAAAATTCATTCCAATGCAGACATAGAAATAATTGGGCTAAAGAGTCATGTTAAAACACTTTCTTCTCAGTTATGCCCCAGAAATTTGCTCACAGCCCACAACGATTTCAAAACCATACTTCTGGGGAATAGTACAATATAACCATAAAATTACACTTGAGATAAGATTTAATTGTCATTCTCACCTTTCCAACACCTTTCAAGAAGTAATCCTTAAAAGCCTCACAAGAAAGAACATTGCAATTAAAATTTTAGCATGCAACAATGATATTAAGAGAAAGACAAACTGCTTTATAGGTTTTACAGGAGCTTAAGTTCAACAGCTTTATTCAAAGTTATCACAAGTGATCCTGTCTGATGGATTTGAGATATTCCCTTTGGGCCCAAGGATGTTACAGCTAAATAAAACAAACTGACATTATGCCCTAAGTGATCTTTTCATTTGCTTGAGCCATGAGGCTGGAGAAAGCCAGTGGAACTGCAGCAGGTGAACCATCACAGAGGGAGAATCATGCTCTCCTGTGGTTTCATTTCAGTGCTGTTGGATTCACAATGAAAGCAAATGCTACTGTGGAACAGCACTAGTCCATGGTACTAACTTCCACCTTCTCCCTTTATTCCTTCTCCTGCTACCCCCTCTACTCTATGTTCACGAGTCTGTCAACAGCAAAAAAGAGATTGAACCACTCTTGACTGCAAGAAGAGGTTCACCAGCAGCTAACTTTGTCTTACAGTCATACCCAGGGCAGTAGCTGTCACACCTGAAAGATGTGCCTTGTATCTGGAGCAGAGCCCAACCAATTTATGCTTGGGAGGTTTCAGGCACAAAGGGAGAAAGCTTGGGAGGACAGCCAGTTCCACAAGGCTGCCAGTATCTTGGGAGGGTCAAAACCTTATGCTGTAGCTGCCATTTTGGTCTCCTATGCTTTCAGGGGATGTATAAATCATTCTCCAACGGTGCATGCAGTGCCTGTAGGGAAGACACACCTCAGCAGAAGGGAAAGGGAAGCACAGCCTCAGTCATGTATTCTGCAGCCCACATTACTTCCCCAGCAGTTCAAAATGCTGGGGTCAGCTGGACCTTCCAGACAAAGGGGAGGTGTGTCCTGTAGACACCCAGCTACCTGGAAAACCAAAATGATTTTAATTACTGCAGCAGGAAGCTCTAATTTTTGCTCCTAGGAATGTAGCTCTTCTTAGGGTGGGGAGTTTTCTTGTGGCAGTTGACTGCCTGAAGCATCAGACAAGACAAAAGACAAGACTTAGAAGTTGCTGGTGAATCCCTTAAAACAAGTGTCTTCAGGTTCCCTGAACTAAAGGCTAAATGGCAACTTTCATTCAACTAACCTGGAAATTAACAGGGGGCAGGGGGAGAGAAAGGAATGGTCTGATCGTACTTTTTAACCAAAGGATGCAATCTCTTCATAAATATTCCCAGAAATGCTCCCAAATAGAAAGGCTGATCCTTCACTAATGATTTTGTATGGAAGGGAAGAGTTCTACTTGTTGCCTAGACCCTGAGCAGAAGAGAAAGAGCATCTTCCAATTAGATGAATATCTATGAAAAGATGGACTTCATTTTATACTCCAAACGAATTCACTGGGGTCTGTCAAACCAAGGCTTCTTCCTCTCTTTCCAGAGCAAAGAAAAACCAAAGCAAAACTGTTATGTTTTTTATATGCTTGCAAATAGAAACTTTCCTTTTATTCTTTCTCAAGCCCAAATCCAGCTGGTAGTACTGCTTTTAAAACTCCTACAAAGAAGGTAAGACTATTGAATTCAGAAGTCAAATCACTGCAAAGAATATTTTACATTAAAGCCAAACACCACATCCTCCTAAAGCAGCACGAATGCTTTCAAGGGAAGATGGAAAATGTAAATCACTGGAAACCCTGAATACCCAATAAATCACTGGCAAGCTGGCCTGGGTTTCACCGCTGAACAGAAGGAAAGCAAAAGAGTTCCAGAGTCCAGCAAAGATGGAAAGAAAGCGTTCATTGTATTGGGTATGTTACACGATCCGTATCGGACCTTTGTGCACCATGCTGGGGCAAAGAATTTACACGGATGCAAGGAAGTGGGAGGTGTTAAGAAGGGAACGGCACTAGAGTTTATACAAGTGTTACCAATGTTAGAATAATGTTTATCAGCTTACAGTATTTGACTTAGCATAGCTCAAGGGAGAAGGGAGAGATAACAACAGTTCAAAACACGTTCCTTTACCTGAAAAGCCGGAAGGAGGTCTAAATTCTCCATTTGAAAGGGAGCCCAATTAACTTTATCTTGTATATCTGAGCTCCTGCTGGGGAGACAAGTTCACTGGGGGTTATAATAATAATAACCCATGTGCAAACATTTTGACTACTGCATATACTGAAACATCAGAGGAGGAATATAGTATTGTGGAGAAGGTTTATTGCATCAATTCCTTTTCAGCACTATTCTTTGGAAGATGCTTAAAGTCAGGCACACTCTTAACTACTTTTACGATAGGAAACTAAGCAGTTCCCATGCACATGAAAAGACTTGGCTAACCCAGCTGTACTGCTTTTCTGAAATCAACAGGGCTGTGCTGATTGATATCAGCCCAAGAGCTGACTGTCCGCAATTCTTTCCTCTATGCCAGCTCAGAGCAGGAACACAACAGAAACAAAATACTCAGCTTCTCTGCAGGAGAACTGGTCAACAACAAACACTGTGATGATGTTGAGGGAAAGAACAGCAAACACTTCACTAATTCCAGAAATTAGTTGCTTGGAGTGGACAGGCATGAGAATGAATGAAACTTGGACTCAGCCACCTCCTTTGCAACAGCCTTCATGCACGGCTCAGTCATCTGCCATCCACCACAGGCAGAAAGCTAGGTTTCACCCACACACACTTGCACATTGAACAATGTTTCTATGCAAAACAAAAGAGGCTGTGACACTTCAGTCTGGCAAGAGAAATTATTTTGGGTGTGGTAAGAGCCTAAACAATTGCACACAACCTCAAGAGGACAGAAGGGAAGGACTATTAACCAAATCTTCCAGTACTAGATCATCAAATAAAGCTTGTGGAAGCAAAATTTAAAACACAGTGAAGGAGGTCTAACACCTCTGTTGTACGAAGAGCCACCTGGACAACTCCTGAGCAAAGGATGCTAGGACTACATAGTATTTCAGTGGTTCAAGGTGAAAGCTCCATGTGTACATACCACACATTGATCAGGAAATCTTTTGATCAGAAAGTACTATAGCATTAGGAGAGTACTGGTAAGGACAAAACAATCTCAACACTTACACACTTAATCTTCTCCAAGCATCCATTTACAGCTATCAATGGGAACAGGATGCTGGATTTGCTGAACCTTTGGTCTGAAGAGGCACAATGGTTTTTATTCTGTTGGTATGTCCGTGGAGATTCTGATCATTACTTAGTTTATCTTTAAATATGAAAATATAGGGACAGAAGCTGAAAAGTGGAGAAAGACAATAGATGGTGAACAATACCCAATAAAAAGGAGCAGAATATATTAACATTTAATAGGGAGCCATTACACAGAACCACAGAATCTTTTAGGTTGGAAAAGACCCCTGAGGTCATCAAGTCCAACCTCTGATCACCACCTTGTCAACTAGACCATGGCACCAAGCATCATGTCCAGTAATTTCCTGAACACCTCCAGGGACAGTGACTCCACCAATTCCCTGGGCAGCCCATTCCGATGTTTAAAACCCCTTTCTGTCAAGAAATTTCTCCTGATGTCCAGCTTGAACCCCACCTTGAAGCAGCTTGAGACTGTGTCTTCTCATCTTGCCACTGGTTGCCTGGTAGAAGAGCCTGACCTCTGCCTGGCTGCAGCCTCCTTTCAGGGAGCTGTAGGGAGTGATAAGGTCACCCCTGGGCCATCTTTTTCCCCACTAAACACCCCCAGCTCCCTCAGCCGTTCCTTGCAGGACTTATCATCTAGACCCTTCAACCAGCCTTGTTGGCCTTCTCTGGATTCACTCCAACACTTCCTACCTGAATTGGGGGGCCCAGAACTGGACACAGCACTTGAGTAGTGACCTCACCAGTGCTGACTGCAGAGAAAGAATCACTGCCCTGGTCCTGCTGGCCACACTGTTCCGGATAGAGGCCAGGTGCCATTGTCCTTCTTGGCCCCCTGGGCACAGCTGGCTCATGTTCAGCTGCTGTCAACCAACACCCCCAGCTCCTTTCTACTGGGCCCCTTTCCAGCCACTCTGCCACCCAGCCTGTAGTGCTGCAGGGGAGTTGTTTTGGCCAAAGAGTAGGACCTGGCCCTTGGCCTTGTTGAACCTCCTACAAATGGTCTTGGCCCATGGATCCAGCCTGTCCAGGTCCCTCTGCAGAGACTCCGTGCCCTCCAGCAAATCAACACTCCCACCAAACTGGATGTCATCCACAAATTTACTGAGGCTGCTCTCAATCCCCTTATCCAGATCATTGGTAAAGATATTAAACAGGACTGGGCCCAATACTGAGCCCTGGGGAACACCACTAGTCACCAGATTACAAGTGAGCAATTTAATAGGAAAGATGGTGAAGGTCCCAGAAGGAATTTTAATGTGTGCTACGCACTGCTGAGGTTAACAGGAATTGCAAATATTCACACAGGACTTTTGGCCCTGAGCCTATTTTCATCAATGAAAGTTAGCACCAAGTCCACAGCAATCAGCATGTAGGTCTTTGGTTATCAGAGCTGCTGCAGAGAGGGGTGGGAGCTACTGAATATAAAAATAAAGGAAAGGCAATAATGAGAATTATCATATTTTCATGCACTCCAAATCATCCACTCTCATTTAGAGGTACTATTCCACAAAAAGATTTCCTCACCTTTAGGTTAAACCATCTATGGAGAAAGAGATTCAGTAGAAGTAAACATCTCTATGCCAAATAGGTCATTTATAAGGCCCATAAAATTTCAGAATCAAAGTTTAGAAGTTTCATTTTCAGACATATAATCTTTGGATTATGCATGTGAAAATGTGGTGTAATATCTACCTGACAGGTAAATTCATCCTTGCTGTAAATCTTCGAATCAAGGAATATTTTCCACCCTGCTATAGACATAGCTTTATGTCCAGAAAACAAATCTGGCAGAGGTTCACTTGCCAACAGATCTTAAAAAGTTCCAGTTCTTTGATTAAACACATCTATTTCTGCAGAGTTCAGTAAATGCGTGAATGGAGCATGTGACAAGCTGTTGGCAGCGTATTTATTTCTACAACACTCTGTAAATCATCTTGCCTAGGTTGCCTCTACTCTCTCATTTTCTTGTCTCTATTACTGTTTTTCAGTACAGCAAGTCTGTGCCCTTCTTGGGCACTGAGATGTTTAGGGGCTGCTGCCCTTAACTTCTATGTGAGATGTGCAATGATTCCTACGAAATGCACTGGCTCCTGTGTCATATTGCTTAAATATTTTTTGGTGCTCAACCAGAAACTTTCAAGGAGTACCTCTGCCATGTAGATCTCTCATAAAGCATTGACATTGCTAGAAAGGAGGACAGGAGGGGAGGTGAAGTAAATCTTTAAACTCAAAAATGTCTGAGAAAGACAGCCAAGGGTGTGGATGAAGTTTTCTAGGGAGTCACTTTTCACTGTCATATGACTTTTCTGACAGGAAGATACATCCTTAATGAAAAATGCCACAGTGTCATTATGATCTGACTTAGAAACAAATAAAATGGCAAATTAGGCAAGACAGCTTAAACGTGAAAAATTGCCCTCTGGCCCTGAAATTCCAGGTTTATTTCCCGTAGGAAGAGTTAAAGCCATCAACAAAGGAGCAAAAATTTTCCTTTAAGGTTACATGGACAATGGGACCTACAGAACAATGTATGTCAGCTGCTCATGGTATAAGAAGAATAATTATGATTTGATGGCCCAATTTAAAATCAAGGAAGAGAAAAATTCATTTGTATAAAGTTTAGCACATTTCATGGTAGCAGAGAGCTGAAGGAAGAAGGTTCAAATGCTCCTGATAAATCACAGAAAAAGACAGAAAAAAATAGGGCAAAATTAAACCAGGACCAGAAAAAATGATGTTGGAGTATTTAACTGCTCAAACACAGGAGGCATGTGGTTAAACAGCAGTTCTCCAGAAACATGTTTAGGGGTTACTGGATCAGAGTCCACATGGCTCTGCTGTCGAGAAAAGAGAAAACATAATGTTGGAAGAGATAAACAGGTATCAAAACACACAGAATAATCTCCCTGCTCTCTGCAGTGTCAGTAGGGCTTCACAGGAACACTGCATTGACTTCAAGAGTGGATGCAGCTGAGCAGCAATGGGATGACGTTTCTGGGAGGTTCAAGACACATCTATGAAAGGTAAGGACTACAGCAAACACTGCAAAGCACGAGAAAGAAGTGCCACAAAAGAAAGAGCAGCTACATAACCTCCATCACCGATTGCCCCTCAGAGTGGGTTGGGCAAACATGCCACAGGAAAGCATCCAACCATTCTACCTAGATTGCTGTTAACTCCACACACACAGCAGGGATACCTTCCAGCCCAGTGTTTAATGGATTCTGTATTCCATGGAATTGGAGGACACCCCCCTGGCAATGAGTCAAGGGGATTCACTGCTTTCTCTCCAACATTATTCACACTTCCCCCTCTTTTAGGTCATCCTTACCTTCACATTCAGAGAACCTTTTGGGTTGGAAAAGATCACTGAACATCATTTTCAGTGCTCAGTTTGGCTTGGCACACCTGTAGAATAGATACACACATTTAGACCTGAATGTTTATAGCATTCTGGGGCTGCACCCCATTTTCTCTATCATCAGTACAATTCTGAGACCTTTACTTTATTCAGGACTGACCTAGCTTTGTGCTGACTTGGTTTCAAAAGTGCACACAAGCATCTCTGCCTTGTGCTGCATCATTCTCCATCCCCACACTTCCTCCCTTGGAGTTCCACTGGCATCATCCCCAGCCCTGCACCAGGCTGCTACAAACACTCTCTATTTAGGAGCTCTCCTTTTCATAGCTGAGGCAAATACACTATTAGAAAGGATCTCTGCTGCCCTCTTTCACCACTTTTAGTCCATTTGAATACAGCAGAGCAGAGAGAGAAGCCAGCACTTCAGGGAGATGAGAGAGAGGCAGTAATAACATTGCAGAGACATCAGGCACTCAAATGGAGATGGCTGGAGAGGATCAAGCAGAGAACTTAAGGGGTTTATCCCTGCTGGAGAAATAAACTTGAACTGAAAACAAGCTCAGACCAAGATTTCACCTATTCTACTGATCCAGATCTTAGTAAAAATCTTACTGAATTGAAACTGAAGCAAAGCCAGCTTCAGTCACAGCTAGACCCAACCCCCAAAAATGATTAAGAGACTAATGTCTCTTTCACTTCCTTGTATTTGATCAGTGATGTGCTAGAGATGATCCTATAACTAGAATCTCAGCTGGAAAACAGAGAAGTCAGGAGAATGATGATTTCCATTGCCAAATTAAAGGAAAAGAAGTAATGGCCACCACAGCCTAGTATGGCACTGATGTCAGTAAGTAACTCACTGACATGATTGTGCCTGAGGCTTAAGTGAAGACCCTTGCTATAACAACATCAATTAACAGGAGTAACAAACACTCACATGAAGGAACTTTTTACATTCATTCTTTTGCCTTCACTGTCAACATAGAAGGATTAACAGAAAGATCATTGTCTGCACATGAGAGCAAATATTAGGACTACCCCATCCAAAGCCCACAAGGACTTGTTCAGCACTGGAAAACAAAATGCCAATAAATTCAAGAAAATGTGATTATGACAAACTCACGATACATCCAAGTCTAGAGGACTGCAGGCAGTTCTGATTGTCCCACCTGGAAAAGAATCCAACAGAATGGGGAAGGAGCAAAGAAGGAAAACCAGCTCCTGATCACAGGAGGAGACAGAGTAGGAAGGCAGTAATCTTCAGGGTGGAAAATAGCTATCTAAAGGAGACATAGCAAATTTAAAATTGTGATGGGAACTCAGGAGGCAAATGTGTGAGACGCTGTTTTTCACAACAGAGCTCCAAAAACCCCCAAATAACACCAGGCAGGTCAAAGTCCTAGCAAAAGGAGTAAAATTTCAACAGCTCTCAATTAAATTGAGGAAGCCACTGAAAAAGGAGGCTATGAAGACAAGAGAGTGGAAAGATCAGCTTCTTCAAGAATAGTCTGTTAGTGCTTATTCAACACGACAGACTGAATGGAAACTATAAGGCCAAATTGTGCATTACAATAAGTTTTTCAGTACTCCAGAGAACACAGAGGTGAGAAAGAAACAAAAATTTTAAAAATCAAGAAGTTTGCCCTTCTGCAGGGACCACCCTAAAATCTCCTCAATTTTCTTAGCCCCAACTCTAGCACTTGGGGATAGTCAAAAACTCCTCTGTAAACACCATATTCTGTTGATTGTGTTACAGGCTGAGACAACAGGCAACACTGTGGTTTTCCACAGTGAATTCTTTGATGGGCGTCCCCAGCAGTTTCAGTAGGCAGCACAAAGTGGACTAAGCAGACCACAGAATTCAGATCCAGTAACCTAACTAACCCACCTTTGTTCTTTCTGTCACTAGCTCCTAGCACAAAACACCAGTTGGACTCAGCTGCTGGTTTTAATTCAAACATAGACAGATTTTGCTGAATATTATCAAGTGGAGCTCTGAAAAAGGAGATGAAAAAACACCTTCTATTAGTCACGTGTCAGAAGTCTTTTTTTTTCTCTTGAAATAGGTCTGAAACACTGTCAGCTCCAGCGGCTAAACAACTCTTTTGGGTTAGGGCAGGTTATCAGACAGGCCTCAAGAAAGTACAGTAACTCCTAGAGTTACAGAGTCCCTCTAACATTGTGTGTTACTAAATATGATTTACCACTATAGATAGTGTACCACAATGCATGAGGTAGCTTAGCAGATGCAATCCAACAGTGCTTTTAGCATAAAGAAAATTTTTAAAAATGCCTTCGGGTCTCAAGACAACCTAAAACACACCATCAGTCTAGAGATTTGTGTTCCCTTTGGCATGGAATAGCCAAAGATGTTCTGACCCAGTACCCTGAGTAAAGGCAAGACAGCTCTGCTTCTGCTGGGCAGTGATGCCAGGTCACTGCCTCCCCAGCCTGGCAGAAGCCAGGCACAGTGGCTCAGAGCCAGCTGTGTGCCCCCCGAGGACTCCCCTGAAAACGAGGCACACACAAACTCACATCTGCAGCAGTCTTTAACCCCAACAATCTGCAGCCTAAAGTTTGAGCAAGAGGGGGCTTGGCTGGGGCTGGAAGGCAGAAGGACAGGATCATCTCATTTAGGGAAATCGAACATACCCGGCAAGAAAGAATAACGCTGCAGTGCAGCCTTCAAGACAGATTTTTCAAGGGAGGAGAAGGAAAACAGCCATGAATCAGTAGGAGAAATATGACTTTAAAGCCCTAACAAAGGGGAACAGATGGAAGCATAGCAAAGTGCTCACAAACTTGAACTGGAATAGCTGTCTCTTAATAAAACCTCTCCAAATATGAAAGCTCCTCAGACATCTGCAATTAAATCCCCTATTAATCCTGACTATATTTTAAAGGCAGTTGAGCCAGGCCACTAATAGTCCTATCAACAGACTGAAAACTATACCAGCAGGACAGAGATGGCGAAACAGAAATGAGAAGAGCCAAAATACAAACTTAAAACCCAGGATGACGGGGCTGGTTTTTCCACCTCTGTCTCCACATAATTAAAATCCTCCTGTAGGTTTTATCTCTAAGTGCTGGAGGGGGTAAGGACTTCAGTATTTCTGACTCACCCTGATTTCTTACATGCTCACAGGAATGAAGATAGCGAAAATATCACCACTTCTGTACTACGGAAACCTTGCAATTAATAATTGAGAATCTTTTTATCTCTCTCTTCCTTTTTCTTTCAGAACTAGAGTGCTCTCTTCAGCTTGTTAAGCTTAGTTCACTCCCACTGATAATTCACTAGAGATCATAATTTATGGACAATTGAAGCTGCAGAAACATCTCTTAGAAGGAATAGAGCAGATCCATAGCAACAATTCTTCAGGGGAATATTAATCCCCAGCTTTATGTAGTGCTAAGTGTACAATAGTAATCAGAACTTGAGTAGAAGCTGCTAATCATTGAGGGAAAAGGCTGTATAAAGAATTCATAATGGAATTAGCCTGCGGCAAACAAAGAAAGACAAAATTAAATCAGCCATCAAATTGCACCAAGGAATTTTAATTTACAGGTTAATGTAGGATTATGTAACTAATCACAGCTAACATTTTCAATGAACAACCAATAAAATTGTGCTCTTTTTTTATTCCTGCTAATGGTATTCCAATAACACACTTTTATCACCATATAATGTGTTAAGAATGATTTTCAAAAATTCTAAAAATCTTCCAAAAAGCATTATGACTGGGCAATCAATGCAAAATGCTGGCTTTAAGTTAATTAGCATAAATATACATCTAGATGATCTACTGTTTGTTTCAATACAATACAATAAAGTTCCTTGGAGTCTGCATGGGACAGATTTACATAACCAAATGTGCATAACTGTAGCCTTAAAATATATGCATGACTTCCAAAGAGGGAGATACAGCAATACAGAAAGCCTCCAAATTAAATAAGTCAAACAACTTCTGAGTACTAAAGTGCATCAGCTAATTCTAAATAAAACCCTTATTATAGTTTTTTCTATCAATACAGCATATATATCCTATGACATACGCACAAAGGATTGCTCTAACAGAGTTTGTGCTGTTTATAATATGAACATCATAAAAAAGAATAAGGTTTCTGGGATAAAAAGTTGATTTGCTTCCCCTAGAGAAAAAAAGAAAGACCTTGTCTTTGACCCAGTTATATTTTGATATTGGCCAATGCAAGGAGACTAAAAAAAAGACAGAAAGAAAGGAAAACCACTCTGTTCAAAAACATGTATTAAAAGACCACTAGTTACTGTATGCAAATACACAGAAAAGACTCGCATAACTCTTCGCACATTTTTAAAGGGAAACACCGAAATTATACCGTATGCTTCAAAACACATCAGCTTAATCAAAAAGATCTTTTTTTGCAACATATGGCAGCATGAAAATTTTTATAAATGGAGTAAAAAGCACTTTCATAAGCTTTACTTCACTTAAGAGGAATGCTGGGAAGAAAAGCAACAGCATTCTTCCTGCATATGTTTTTCTTGTTCTGAACAATGTGGGAAAACCTCATTTTACTTTAATCTAGCAGTTCATTTTATGGAAGCAGCAACGTTCTGCCCATTTATTAGCACAGAGGGTTTGGGGTTGCGGGTTGGGTTTTTTCTCCCCTTCCTTTTATAAAGTCTAATTTTAAGATGCACACTTCCAAAAAACATTATGGTGTCAATTGCACTACCCTTCAGCAATCCTGTAATAACTTTATTCAACCATTTCTAATTATAATTATATTTTCAATTCCTTTTAGCTATAGAAACTCTTTATCAATCAGAGCACAAGACAGAAAATTACTTTATTACAGCTACAGCTCGTTAGTCTGAGTGCTCTTAATGAAGCAGCCTCATAATCAGATGAAAATCATGCTGAAGAAAACTTGCATCATTAGTCTGGGCCTTAATTACCAAGAAATATAGTCACTAACAATGATACTCCATTTCATGATACGGTGCATGCACCTTCTACAGTACTTGCAATTAATAATTCCGCAGACTGCTACAGAATCTTTCTATTTATTCATAACAATGGAGGGGAAAAAATTCTAAATTTAATTGAGCGGCTCCAAGTGCACTCTCTCACTCTCTCCTGCTCAGATTAAAATGTCAAAAGGCTAATATTCTATCTTACAATAATTCATCATTTTAATTACATATTTTATGTATGTGGAATGTCCTTTTTATTTTTTTCTCCTCTTGATCATTTAGGGCGACATTTTGGGGGGACATGTGTATGGAAAAAATCTCTCCTTGTATATTGGTGGCCCACACCACACAGAGCTGCAATAAAGAGAAGAAAAAAGCATTTATTTTCCTCATCAGTGAACGAGGATAAGCTTCAGACATAAGCACAAGACATTCATTTAAATTAATGATGTCCTTCATCCAGTACACTTATCAGTGAGGATGGAAAGATTCTTGGGCGAGGAATATGTTGATCCCTAAAATCCTTTATGAATATGACCCATCATAGGGTTAGTAACTTTTATACACAAGCCTCTTCTAATCCACTGCATTGTCTGTATTCTTTCACACTGAATGCTCGTCTGAAGTCTCCAGTAAGCTTCCTGCACACGAGAGCACCAGGAAATGCCATAAGAGTCCCCTTTGTCCAGCTAATGAACCCACTAAAAGACCAGGTCACAATCCTCGACACCGAGCACCTGGAGGATATTTCACTCTAAATTGCAGCATAAAAAATGATTCCACAGACATCAGCGGGAACATTCACACCTCACAGTAGCGTCCCCGAGATTTGTACCTGCTCCAGCTTTCTCCCTCATGTGCCTCATCACCACTGAAGGCCGACAGGCTCCCGAGGGTAATAAGGAACACTGTTTTCCAGCGGATTAACTGAGGCAGGGAGCAGGTCCTGCTGCTCAGCTGGCTGCAAAGCTGCTCTTCGGAAACTGGGCATTCCACTCCACTTCAAAAATATTTGACATGATTTTTGCAAAGTGCCCAGTCCTTGGCTGCTCAGCTGCTATCTGAGTAAGTCACATTACAGCAGGAAGAGATTGCTCTGGAGTTAAGTTACCAAGCCTGTGATTAATCTCAAGGGCATAAGCTAAATAACTCCCTTGTACCATTGAATTTTCTAGCGCTCACACAGCGCTGTGCTTTCATGCAAGCACTTCAAACAACAACTAGCCATTAGACAGGCTAGATGAACTTGCTGTAAATACATTCAGCATATCCTGCTTCCCGGCACTGCGCTGCACAAAGCATCCTCGCTGTCGCCTCTGCTAAATGATCTGCTGCATCTTCCCATGATCTTTGACAAATCATTGGCATTTTTTGAAGCCTTTTATGTCCCCTCCTAACACAGAAAGTAAGCTCCCTCCTCCTGAAACAGAAAGTAAGAAGCTCCGTGATCTGTTTTTGCTACCTCCCATATGTTGAGGACTAGTAAGCAAGTGAAGGCAAAATGAAAATCAGCTTAAAGTTCTGTAAAACAAATCTGTAAGTAGCTGGAATGAATAAATAAATAAAATAAATAGAAAGGCTTTCTGCCCAGTCTCTCCTGCAACTCTTATTTTCCTACCCTCCCGCCACATCTCAGTATTTTTTATTTTAGGAGAACTTCTTTTACGTAGTTGCTTTAAGAATTTGCATCTGGCACCGGCAGCCAACAGAGACAGGAGACTGACAAGATGGACTGTTGTGGCAATTCCTCTGTTCCTACTACATTCCTAAGCTGTGCTTTTTGGCATTGAATATGGCAAAAAAAAAGACAGCATATTTAGAAACGTGACAACTGGAAAAAATATTCCTAAACCTTATAGTGCCTTCTAAAATTGCAGAATAAAATTAATTTATAGTATGACTATAGCTGGCCAAAAAACCAGGGGCTCACAGTAAACCAAATGGGGTAAAAAACTGGCTCTGAAAGCGATTCTGAGGTTTTGGCTCTGTCCAACAAGTACACTTATAAACTTATTGTATAACTTACTGGCAAGAGAGCAGCATCAGACTGACCTCCACTTGCATCACAGAAGTTACACATTCATTGTCTTTGAGGGAAAAATGTTCCTATGGTACCATATTAATATCCTTTGTGGGTTGGGTCATGAATCAGCATTGGCAACCACCTCTGAAGCCGTCTGCCTGCCAGCCTTCCCAGCTGGAAAACTGGTAATGCAGGAGAGATGTATACATAAGGGAAGTGATGGTTTCCCAATTCCGAATTGATTTGTACATGAATCCGCTCAAGTTTAAAGTGCCCCAACGTGCCAAAAACGTGGTCCAACGAATATATAGAATGGTGAGTCCTCCCTGCGCGGCCTCGTAGTGAACGTCAGCGAGGATGAGTTTGTGCACCCCCAGCCCACGCAGGCAGCCCTGCGGTCCCACGGCCGCGTGCTGGAGCGCTCCCCACGCCGCTCCTCGCGGAGGGTGATGCATCCACGGGAAAAAAGTTTGGTCTGGCTAAAACTGGGATTTTTTTTTAAATTTCTTTTCCCTACATTTTTTAAAATTTTATTTTATCCTTCCCCCCACCCCCTTTCTGCGCCGTGCCCACGGGGAAGGGGCGCAGGGAGAGAAGGGGGCGGTGTCCCAGGGGTCTCAGGCTTCGGGGCAGCCCCGGTGGGCTCCCCCCGCCCGGGCTCCCCCCCGTGCCTGGGGGCCCGGCGCCCTCTGCCGGCCACCCGCAGCAGCGGCCC
Source organism: Corvus hawaiiensis (assembly GCF_020740725.1). Lineage (NCBI taxonomy): Eukaryota > Metazoa > Chordata > Aves > Passeriformes > Corvidae > Corvus > Corvus hawaiiensis. The sequence continues at coordinate 111,391,570 of NC_063215.1, read as the reverse complement.
GGAGCGGGACCGCGGGTTCGAGCCCCGGCTCCGCGGCCCCGCCGCGCCCACGGCCCGCAGCTCTCCGCCGTCACGCAGCCGGCCCTGCGGTAGTGCTCACAGTGCAAGCCTAACCAGAGCTTCCCGAATAATTAACAACGACGAGTAATAAACCACCACGCCGTCACTCAGGATACAGTCCTCACCCTCCACCTAAAAGCATCAAGCAACTGGGACAAGCAATAATTTATATCTGCCGGTACCAACTATTAAACAGTAAAAGAACACTTTGATAGGTGCAGGCGACCCACTGTCCCCAGCCCACCGTCCCTAGCAGGAGGAGCATCACGGCTGGGTTTCAACACAAGTGGCAGAGCTGGACCCTGAAAACCCTCCCAGACCATCAGAAGCTTGGAGCAGTGGTGCCACAGCTGTCAGGCACTATTGTAACCTCAGTCACAAGCCGACGACTGCCAGACCTTCAGGCCTTAAACCAGGAGGAGGACATGCATTCACCAGCACAGAGAGGAATTATTGTATTTTACCTGTCCAGGTGCTTCTGTAGTCCAAGCCTCAGCTCCATAGCTCACATCCCTGAACTACAGTTTGGCGACTAGATCAGTCTAAGTCAGCATTTCTTCACGTTTTATCTTCTTAATTCTTGTTCCAAGTGACAGTTGTGTTTGCTTACTCCTCCTCTTCTACCCCCAGAAAGATTTGTCCCAATCTTAGAAACTAATCCTTCAAGGAGAAAACAGGATTAGACTGGCAAAGCCATGGTTTGGGTAGAATAGCTGTATTTTCCCAAATGCTTACAAATCCAACCCGCAGGTACGAGCCATTGGTCTGAGCTGCCACTCGACTGTTCCAAATGAGCAGCACGCTGCCCATGTTCCTTGGCCATGCACTCCTCAGCTGCATTCCCTGCAAGCAGCCAGGAGAGAAGCTCCAGCAAAATACAAGGAAGCTCCAGACATGGAGCCAGACTGCTGCAGCAGTAAGAAAGACAATTTTTCCTCAAGTAAAGACATGCCAAGTCTCTTGGTTCCTGTGCCTCTCACTGAAATTGCCTGCTATAAAATCCAGGTGGAATGTAAAATGCAGTTAAAAAAAAAAGACTAAACCAAGACAAACAGGACTTTCTGACTTTTCCTTGAGAAAGTAGGTTTGGCTGCACACACGGTCCTTTTCTAGGCAGAGATTACAGGTGAAGGGCATGGTCCACCTAGATGGAGAGCAATAGGCAGCTAAGAGAGCATGCAGCAGTGACAGTTTGCTTGGAAAAGAGGCCGGACATGAGGCATCTTGAAGAAATTAGAGTATAGCTATACTGTGTGACAGTCTTCAGTCACTGTATAGATACAATCCACTTCTACATAACCTGTTGCACCTTTAATGAAAGTCTAGCAGTAGACCCATGTGAGATGCCTGTACTTCCCACAGGAAGACCCTTCTCATTCCCATGCTGGTTTTTCACTTAACCTCAAGGCACCCCCTGCCTGCCCGAAGACTGCAGGAGCTCACAGAGACCAGGGCAGGGGAAGGACAGGCCTGGAGAGGTCCCTAGGTCTGCCCAGGTCTGGAAAAACTCCCTGCCTTCTCAGGGCAGAGGGCATGGCTGCTCTCCTCTGCCTTCTCCCAGCTGGTGGCCACACTCACTCAGGCCACGAGCACAAGAAGGAAGTGCAAAAGCCACTTCACCTACACTGATCCCCAACCTGGCAAGACACCCAATCCTCTCCCTCTCTCCAGCCTGCAAGAGGCGTTGCACAGAGATGTTCCAACTGACCACAAAGACCAGTCCCCACCAACAAGGCACACAGTTCCTTCTGCTCCTACACCACCATTCCCCCACCTCCTCTCCTCCTGCATTCAGGCAAGACTCACTATTTATTTCCCCCACATACTCTGGGAGAAGGGAACCACGGCAGGATTTTTTTGGTAGTGGTGAGGTATTATTTTTGTTTGTATGTTTTCCAAAGCCAGTGGGCACAGGGTGAGGCAAGCCCGTGCAAGTGTGCAGCAACACTGCTGCGAGCTCCCATCAGCCCAAGTGGCACATTGCCTGGGGACAATGATGAAATACTTGGGCTTCAGCTTGATTGCACAAAATGCCCCTGAAATTGCCAGGTCAGGAGGAGGAAAGGTGCAGTGCATGAGGTGACAGACAGCAAAACCCTAAAAGACCAGCCAAAATCCATGATCCCTTCTGTTCCCATACCAGTGCCCATAAGCCCGGAAACCCACCTCACACCCTTCAACAACTGGGGATGGAGTGCACAGATACTGAAAGTTTATCAGCTCTTCCTTCACAAGCATCCACAAAATCACCCCCAACCTCCATCTTCCAAGCACTTTTATGACTCTTGCCATATGAAAACATTTGGGAGTTTTTTGTTGCTGTTGGATGACTTTTTTTCCCCTTCTTATACGATGACGTGGTTTATCTTATTTGCTCAATGGGATCATTGTCTTTCCACTGAAGAGCCTATTTTAAATATCAACACAGGTTGGTATTTTAAGAGTTATTTAAAATGTCACCAGTCACAGAATGTTTAATTATTGCAAACATCTTTCAAAAAATTCCACCGTGGGTTTCTTGCGCCAAGTGATTTATTTCGGATATAATTTCTGTTTAATTAATAGGGGATTTAGCTCTGACCTGGAGGGTGTGAGAACCAGCAGAGGAGCTGGAGTTGAGTTAGCATTAAACCTGCTTGTGCCTGTTGGAGGCTGAGAAGAAAAAAAAAAAACAAATGGGGCTGGCACTTATTCAGGTGCTGCTGCTACCCAGCAATATTCGCATGTTGATTGCAATGGAAAAATTGTAAAGGCAAACAGAACTTGGGGGAAAAAAATTAATCACCAGAATATGAACACTGTGCTTTGTTATTTATTTTAACTATGTATATAATTTGCTATAGAGTATAATTACCCCTAATTTCAGCTGAGATAATATCTGGGCCACGCTTTGTTATTCATATAAGCTCAGAGAGCAGTTTCTCAATCAGTCTGGCCTGAGTTCCCTTACACCTTGAGAACAATTGGAATCAAGGACTAAAAGGCTATTTTGGGAGGGGCAAAAAAAAAAAACAACACCTACTTAAAAAAAACCTACAAACATGGAAAATGCCTAATCAATGCTGCTCAAAACACCAGGTTACATCAGAACCAACTTTAATATCCTGTAAAAATCTCTTAGTATGACGCACGTACAGCTGTCTAATATTGCTGCTTAAAATGCCCCCGCGTTAAATAAGATTCTATGCTGTAAAATTTTGCAAGGTGATAAAACAAAAAAATGATATAATAAATATAAACCATCTGCATTTTTTAACAAGCCATTTGGAAATGGATTTAATTTATATTTAGAATTGTTTTGAAGTGTTCTCTTTTTTGAAAATGTCCCAGTTACAGTATATTAGGTTTTCAGTAGAAAGATTAAAAGAGCTGACACACAAATAAACACCCATGCACACCCAGAGCAATTTCCAGAGCTATGAGAGCATTTGATTCTTCAAGGATACTACAGCTGGCTTTTAGTCACATAAAAAGGGTTAGTGTGTGCAATCGGCAGCTCTGGAAAATGGATTCATGAACACAAAAATGCATTAAAACAACATTAAGATTTTGGCAACAACCAACATAGCCAGGAAACCGAGCTTCAGGCTGAACTCACATGCTTAACTCCTTCCACGCGCTCACTGAAAGCGTTGGTTGCATTCTGCAGGAGGGCAAAGCCCTTCCTGGGGCTTCTAAACATCACAGCAGAGACACAAAGGGGAACCAGGACTCAACACAGGCAGGGCAAAAGAGGGAATGATGCTTTTTGGTATGACCCAGCTCCCGTGGTATTATCTCCTTTAACAGACTCACACCTTGTGTTACAGGTCTGTTCAGCCTGGCATCTCCACTGAAAAAGCTTTCCACTTAACTCTTTCGTATTACTTCTTCTGCCTTGAGCCTCTACCTCCGCTGCACAGGATGCCCCCGAGTGCTTCCTGAGCATTTTTTTCCAGCAGACCTCCACAGTGGAACAGGGATGAGCCGGCACTGTTCAAGGATCTCAAAATTGCAAAGCGCTTTGCATGCCCTTGCACCACACCCAGCACCTTGGGCCCCCTCCCCTCTCAGCTTGCCATCAGCTGCACATTAATCCCCCAAAGCTTAACTCAGTCTGTGGGAGACTGGTATTTGCCTTTTTGAACTCACTTCATTTCAGCAATCCCAAAAGTCACAGAATATTTTTATTCTGCTGAATCCCACACCTAGAAGAACTGATGGTTTTGGCTATTTTTGCCTCCTGTTAGTTTCTTCTCTAAAAATCCCTTCTTGAGATTAAAAATTATTTTTTCCCCCAGTACACAGATGGAGGTATAGCACAAAAAAAAAAAAAAAAACCCACAAATAAAAAAGGGCATTTTGTGCCAGACCAAGCAAGCAATGTATAAAAGGGATGGAGCTGTAACCACTTTATTTCTTTTGCCATTCCTTCTCCCAGTAAAGCAACATCTACATTACAGAAACATTACAAAGTAGGAGAAGGATACTTTTTAAAATAAATTAAGCACTGTATTAGAACTACAGGCATTATCATGCCTACTAATAAATATCTGAATGGTCATTTGTTTAATTTTAAATCATTCACTCTATTAATAAGCAAATGCACTATTGACCAGATATCAAATGTAATTCTTCTGCCTGAAAACAGCTACTGAGAATGTTAAGTTCATCATCATTAAGAAAAAAAGGAGCTTTTATTGGACTATCTCTTTCTATTTTATCATTTAATTACCTGGTGCTAACATCTGATCAATGAGATCAAAGTTTGAACAAGCCAGGGATTTTTCAAAGACGCACCTCTGGACAGAAAACTGAATTTACAAGCCCAGCATTTTGCCGTTTTTGGCATCTAATTGCCTTCCTGTACCAATTAATGTACAACTAACAGAGATCTACTCTCTTTGCTGTAGGATACACAATCCAAATTCTCTATGCCCTCTCTAGTGTGCTCCTTCACAGCTTCTCTGTCAGCATCACCACAGCTCACTCCCTGCTTGACTATTCAAGCTTCTCACTTGTTTTGGTTTTTTCTTTGCTTCAAGGAAACCCTTCACTGCTCATGCAGCCTTAGGAATGTCATGACTCAGAAGGAAACTTTTAAAATGTAATTATAAACTTGTATTTATATTTTCACCTTGCAGTTTTTAAGCTGTGAGGGAGAGGAAGAATTCCTTCCTACCTCTGAAATGGGGAAGTTCTGCCAAAAAGATTTACACAGCTGGTATCTCACCCCCAATACATAAGGTGGGGCAGTCATCTCCAAGCAATTCCTTTTTCCCTTCCTGTGTAATTTCTCTGTTCTATTTTATTATTTCTGGGAACGTTGAGTTTGTGGTTTCTGTCCTGAACAAAATAAAACATTAGAAACAAACAGAGGAACTTCATATCTCGTTTGTATCTACTTCCTCTCTCAGTCTTCATTCACCCGACCAAGGAGAAAGGAAGCGGTATTTCCAGAAGAGAGGAAGGATTTAGAGGGTAGAACATCATCCTTTGGCTGTTTTCTGGATTACTTGGTTCCAGATAAGAATGCATGCCAAAGCAAGAGTAGCTGCTCAGGGAGTCAGAGCTCTTCAAACAGAAAAGACGCTGGGACAGCAAGATGGCAAGACTTTTCCAGCAGGAAGTTAGCCTTACAGATAACAATTTCTCATGTGCTCCCCATCCGCCTATTTTCAGCATCAAAATTCAGAAGCAGTGATGTTACTGTACCCACAGTGTCAGAATAAGAATTTTAGACAAGCAACTCCACAGAAAAAAAAAAAAAAGAGAAAGTTAAAGTGATAAAAGTCTGAGTAAAAACTTCTTTGGGGGAGACTGCTTTCCCCTCTGGGTTTCCCACTTCCTCCTAACAAGGACTGGAGAAGCAAAAAACTCATATTAGAAGATAATTTTGTCCTTTTTTTTCAGATCTTTGGATGCACACAGAGAGCATGTTCCAAATAACAAATAAAATTAGAGATCTTTTAAAATAATACAACCACCACCATCAGGGCATGAAGCAGGCTTGGAGGTGTGTAATACCAGTGGAAATCACTGAACAGGACAACCTAAACCTATTCTTAGTAATGGACCAAAATAAGGCACAATGCTGTTTTCAAAGCAGGAATTTTTCCTTTGTCATTAAAAAAACAACCAAACAAAAAAAGAGCCCAGCAAAACACCAGTTAACAGGATTTGAGCTCAGAGTGCAGCACAGAACCATTCAGCACAAGACAGCAACCCTCAGTGCAGAAAAACAAAACCACAAGTAATTCTCATGCTGCCTAGGGTTTCTCCAACACCCCAGAACTCCTCTCTCAAAGCACACACATGCACGCTCGCACTCTTGTGACCCCACCAATAATCCCTATCCTAAGGATGCTTCAGGCACCACCCTGGCAGCCTTGGCTCATGTGAGTGTGGGCTAAGTGAAGATCTGGGTCTCGTTCAAAGGCTCTGGAGGGACTCCAGCAGGGCTTGCATCAGGGGCACGTCTGCGAATCCACGTTGCCCATCAGAGAAATGTTGTTCAGGGGAACACACGTGACTGATTTGCTCATACAGGTTGGAGTGTTTGCATTCCCAGCTCTGCAGGTGTTCTATGCTGGGACACAGCATCCACCTGTAGTCATCCCTCAACAATACGGAAACTGATATTCTTCCCTTGCTGTCTAAAAATCTCAATTCTAGAACAAACACTGTGTGTCAATTAAGCTCAGGCAAGACTGAAGTGCAGCCTTTTGTGGCCCAGCTTCAGCTCAGTACTATTTCAGTGGGGCTACTGATTTTCCCCTGGACAGTCACCCAAATTCTCACAGATCCAGGCTCTGCTCAGAGACAAGTGGGGAAGCTGCAGTCAACAAAATGGGGAAGATTGCTTATTACTTGCTTCTACATTCTTAATTTGCAGGGGATTGCATTGTAGAACACCCTGAAGTCCATTGATGGACTGTTACAAAGGCCAGAGCAAAAGAAGGCATTTCAGAGCTTCCTCCTTTCTTGGCCAGGACCAGCACATGAAAGAAGGATGCTCCTTCACCTTTTCCCACCCTGGGCTCAGCTCCAATAATGTCTTAGTCCTCTTCTCCCAACCCTTTCTCCTCCTCTACATCTTCTGCTGGTGTTTTTCTCCTTCATGCCGCAGTAGAGGCAGCGGATGTTGATGAGATGATAGTTGGGGCAATTCTAGCGAGGCAGCTTTTCAGATAATTTCTCATGACCTCGATATTCAAACTGTTCCTTTTAATACAGAATATAGATCTACTTGCCCCCATATGAGCATGTCTTTTAGTAGTCATAGGAAAAGTCTGAGAGGCAGGAATATTTGACAGAAGCCCTGATTTCACTCTCTCAACCCTTCTCTCAAGAAAAGTTACTTGCAATCATTACCTTTGCTTTAAGAGTGCACATGTCTAATGGGCAGCCAAGACTGCAGCAGAAAAAACAAAAGGTAAATTTCAGTAAAAGCATTATTACAAAATCTAGTCAAGCATTGTAAATAGAACTGCCATATTATTATTGAGAAAAGGTGTAGTGCCCATGCAAACTACATATTTGATTAGGATCTGAACTCTTTGCTGAACCATGAATCTGAAATAATTTAGGTGATACATATAAATTTAATTTCTTTGTTCAACATTCCACATCTGAAACGATGCACTGCAAATGTGCAGCTCTCACTGAAGTCTGCAAAATGAGTCTTCTTATAACTCGCCTATACTGTGTGGAAATAATCTGAAATAATCTTAAAGGAAAAGGAATAAACCTATTTTAAAAACAGCTGAGTCCTTTAGATCGTATACCATAACCAATTTATGGAGATAAATGGAATTCAATATTAAAGAAGTACTGGGTTTTTCCCCTCCTGTGGAAAATTTAAATGCAGAAAGAAAAAGAAAAAGAAAAAGAAAAAGAAAAAGAAAAAGAAAAAGAAAAAGAAAAAGAAAAAGAAAAAGAAAAAGAAAAAGAAAAAGAAAAAGAAAAAGAAAAAGAAAAAGAAAAAGAAAAAGAAAAAGAAAAAGAAAAAGAAAAAGAAAAAGAAAAAGAAAAAGAAAAAGAAAAAGAAAAAGGAAGGAAGGAAGGAAGGAAGGAAGGAAGGAAGGAAGGAGTGGTAAGATACAAGCAACACTTGGCTATTGTTTTTATACCAGTGCCTGCTAGAGGCACTGCACCTTGTTTTTCCTGGCTCAAGCTGAAGGCAAGCTGATTGTGGAAATGACTCATTCAGTCTCTGTAACGGAGATACACCAGCTATTGGACATCTTTATTTCTCATTCATTAAATGAATCCAGTGTCTACTGCTGTGATAGCCATCAACAGAGACAGATGAGGAAATAAAAAAAAAAGGGGGAAAGAGCAAGAAGGGGAATACAAATGAATATTATAGACTACTGTATGGGCCCTTACTAAAAATGAATACAAAATACTTTAAAAAAATACATTAAGCTGGTATTGGCTTACAATGAGGTCAATATTGTGATTCATTTAACTCAGGGGACAATAAATCTTGATATTGACTGAAAACATAAGTCAATATGCGTACTGTTGTGTGCATTCCATTATAAAACTGAGGGGGTAAGTGTAATGGAGGACACTTTTAGAAGAAAATTAGTTTTGCCAAAAGATTTTTGTCTGGTTTTTAAATTCATCACAGCAGACCACCACAGCTGAATCCTTGGTCCTCACCTGTGAGGCTGTAGGTTGGGTTGGTGCTGGTTACTATCTCATCCCAGACACACTGGAAAACTCCAGCACAAATGATAGCCTTAGAGGCCCAGAAAAGGTGACAGGCTATAGAAGACAGTGACCTTTAAATGGCTGATCTGGTAACATTTAAGGCTATTCGTGCCATCTCCGGGGATAACTTCAATGAGCAGAAGTCAAATATAACCAAACCTTTCATGCTAATATGGAAGAAAGGAGTCAGAGGATCTGTCTAGATTCCTTTAGCTTTAAGCTGTGCTGAGCTGTAGGATTCCCCCACTCTACCTCTAATGATCTGAAGAAAGTATTTAAAAACAAAACAAAAACCCAAACAAACAAACAAAAAACCCACATACATGCAAAAAGAAAACCCTGACATTTTTAAAACATCAGTTAAAAGCAAAGGGTGTATGCCTAATATCCAAGCTCCCAGGGCAGCTCAGCTTCCATTCTGGACCCTACCAATGCAGCCTGGCACTGACATGAGACGAGGCAGAGCAACCAAGAAGGCCTCACAGTCCTCATAGCTCTGGAAGGTTGTAATAAAAAGCCACATTTTTGCAGAAACATTTTAATGTCAGCAGAGTGGTTGACCCAACACATTGCTCTGGTGGAAAACTCCCAGCTACAACTAAATTGTAGAGAGTGAGCTTACCTGCCTGTGCTGTCTAAGCACAGTTATCATTCTCACTTGCTACAAGTCTTCCAAAACATCTCTTAAAGACCAGCTAGGCCAAGTGCCACAGGGAACCTGAATGCAGCTCCAGCTGATTCCATTAGCACCTGACCTCTTGCATTCATGTACAGGCCAACCTACTCTACAAACACTGAGCCTTCACAGTGAGCATTTCCTAAAAGTCAAAGAAAAAGCACCACATTGCTTTCAAAAGCCCTGCTCTTGTAAAAGCATCCTGTTTAACTGAAAAAAGTTGTGCTACTATCAGTGAAATGCTTCAACTGTAAAATTAAGTTTCCCACGAGCTACAGGAACAGCATGTGACATCCCAGGCAATTGTCTGGCCCCAAGTTACTGACCTCTGAAGTCAATCAAGGTGAAGAGCAAAACTTACTGGCTCAGCATGTGACCAGCTTCAGCAAGTCAGCAACCAAGGAGGATTCCCTTTCTGACTTTATATCTAAAGATGCTGAACCCTCACCATCACTGCCCAATTCCCTGGGAAAAGGGATGGGCAGCACATGCAGGTAAGAGGAGAAAAAGCTCCCACCCACCTATAAAATTTCAAAAGGAAAATCACAGGACCGGTACACAAGCATGCATGAATCCAACTCTCATGCAAGCCAGGATGACACTCACCCCTGTATGGGGTAAGTGTACACTTATATACATACACATATCTACAAGTGACAGTACTTCAGCACACAATCAATCACAGGGAAAAGAGAGCATGAGTACGGATACCTGTAGTCAGTGTTTTCTGCCTAAAAGTAGCATGGCAACACTCACAAAATAATACAAAAGAGCAGAAGACCCCTTCTCACCGGACAAGTTTGATGTCACAGAGCCAGAATGTCACCCATACTCATTCACAAGCTAGCAATGCCCTCTTCAACCTGCTTTCATCCACACTGGCTCCGGGACAGGCAGCAACGATCAATACCCACATGCTGAGCTGTAACGACTGAGAGCACTCCTGGGTTAATGCATCTCGGAGAGAAGCCAGGAAGCTCCATGCCACTGGCATGCACAAAATTCAGAGGTTACAGAAACAAGGACCCTGCACAAGTAAGTGGAAAATGCCTGCAGTTGTTTAAGAAAGTATATAACCAGGCAGGCTTAGAGACAGTGCACTGAGGCCAGGTACCACAAGCCATCTAACGTCATTGTTTCACTCAAACGTCTAGGAAACAGTGGCAGACAGTAAAATTACTGCTCATTACTCCCACTACTCCTATCTGGGGATGGGTTTAGTAATGCCTGCCTCTCTCCTAGTCCAACATACTGTCCTGGTTCCAGCCAGGACAGGGTTAATTTTTGCAGTAACCAGGAGAGGACATGGCCAGGACCCAGAGGATATTCTATACCACCTCATGTCATTGCCGGGGCTGGGGGAAAGGAAGTCTCTTCCAGGGAAAAGGGGTCTCTTCCAGTTGGCATAGCATGGAGAGGGAGCAGTTGGGTGTTGTCTGTTGTCAGAGGGTTTCCTTGGGAATCATTCATCTCTTTCTTGTACCCTCTGTCATTAGTACTGTTGCTGTTTATTTTCTTATCTCATTGCTGTTTCCAGTAAATTGTTATTTTCTCAATCCATGATCTTTACCTTTCGTGCCTCCAATTCTCCTTTCCATCCCACTGCAGAGGGAAGCAAAGTAGGAGGGAGCAAGCGGCTCATGGTTTGGAGATTCTCAGTGGGAGCACTAAATTGGGGAGTACCATTCTTAGAGCATGACCCATATGCTTAAAGGAAAGCAAAAGAGTGCATAGGCAATGATCCCGTAAGATTTCCGGCTTTATGTGACATCCTTCTTAATATGCAGCACTGATTTTCCTATCACTATGGTGCTCCTGACAAAGACAGCTCACAAGGATCAGGCCAGCAGCAGAGGCAGAGGGAAGGACATCTCACTAATTTTAATGGACATGTCAGCACTCTGTTGTCCTGCCAACCTTGTTGAATGAGCTTTCTCTCAGCAGAGAGCACATCCTTGCTGGGAAGGACTAGTCAGAGCCTTGACCGAGGCCCATTTCAAACCTCAAGCCTGGCTATAAGCACTGATGGACTCCAACAAGCCTAGATGCAGGTCTTGGTTATGCTACTGCTTACATCTTCCTCCCCAGCATGTCATCAGTTTACAGACATGCTACTGCAACCAAAGCTTTGCCTGAAACCCCCCCCAGGAGGAAAATCAGCATGCACCTGTGTTTGTGTATGTACAGATATTACCTGGCTTGGCTGCTTGCAAACAAATCCTGTGACCTTTCATGCTGAGTCAAGAGCCTGGTGTCTTGCATAGAAGGTGACTTACAGCTGAGAAGAGCTTCAGCTGCCCTGGGCAGCAGCCAGGTGCCCTCTGGAAGTGGGGCACTGAGCAGGCAGAACTGGGATGCAGCTCCACCACAACAGCCCACACATCCACATATGAGCAGGAGCTCTCCCCATTGCATATGGACCTTGCAGTGCCTGCTGACAACTGGGAAGGAGGCTAGTATTCTAGCTCAGCTACAGCCCAGCCAAAGGACAACACTGGGATAGGAAGGATGAAGATAGCTACTTCCAGCTTAAAAGAGACGCTGCAAACTTTGCTGGTTTGAGCTGGTGGTAGGTAAGAGAAAGCTGGCCACTCCACTTAAGAAAAACAACAAACCAGAAAACAACCCCAAAGACCCCTAAAACTGAACAAAGGCATAACATGCCACTGCTTTACAAATTAAAAACACTAGAATTTGTTCCCATGGAAATCTTCAGGAGCCTTTATTCTTGTGCTAAGAAGAAATCTCTTTTATATTTTTAAAGGCACTAATTCTTTTGGCCCCAGAGCCACAGAGAGACTCTCCTCAGTGTGCTCAGATTTTCTCTCCCTCAGCCCCGCCTGCCCCCACAATGAGCACTGAGGCAGAGCCCCAGCCCCTGCAGCCAGGCTCTCAGCTGGCTTGGAAGTCACTCCCAATTGGTGCCGTAATAGGTTAGTTATGACAACACTCTTCCTGCTGCCCAGGTGTAAACCCACTTGTGCACCCACCACTGCTTCCATGCAGCAGGGTGACAGCAAGCCCAGGCAACAGTGCGAAGCCAAAGGTGAGCTCAGAGCCTGCAGGCAGAGCCCCAGCTATTAACAGATTATTATAGGGACAAACACCTACTCACACCTTCCTTCACATCCATGTCCAGTCTGGGACTTTAATTCCTCTCACTGGGTTTGGCCTCCCTGCTCATACCTCCATCTCACACCACACTGCTCCCTCCCCTCCTGGGGCTCTCCATAAGCCCAGAAACCAGGCACCCTGGCACAAAGCAGAGTGTTCACCCCCCCGACTGCGGGAGATTTGGGACTGTTACATGTACTTCACAGCTCAGACCTAGCTCAGCATAAAACATTCTGGTTTTCTCTCTCTTTTTTCCTTTCCCCTTTTCTGAAAGATTCCTCCAGAGATAGACAAGGAGGAAACATTTTTGCCTCCAAGAAAGAATGAAAATTACAACCCTATCTACATAGCAAAGGATACTTTACCCCTGGGTGCAGAACAAGAAGGCTGAAAGAAATGTAAGCTAACACAAAAATTATGAGCAACTTTGGATGTGGGTAGGTCTCTGGTGTGAGACCAGCATGCAATCCTTTCTTATTTCTTCCTCCTTTCTAAGATGCAGATAGAGATTCAGATCATATAGTGGGCAAGGCAGATAAATAAATAAAGTTTTCGAGATTTCAGAATACCTACAGCTCTGTGGCTGGGACTAATCACACAGGCAAGGATGAAGAATACATCCTGCAGAACTAGTAAGAACAGGAAGATGAAATACATCCAGTGCTATGATAATTAATTAAACTACTTCAGTTTGGGACACAGGTTGGCGCCATTTCTTGCACAATGTATTTACAGGCATATCAGTCCAACAGTGATGGAACGTGAAACCTTGTCTGAAATACTGCTCCTCAACAGCCAGATAAGCGCACTAGAACAGCTCTCATACATGTAAGCCAGCTCTTCTCCAGCCCTCAGTTATTCTCTGCCAGCTGTTTAGTCTTCCATAAAGAATACCTACATTTTTCCTGCATTCAAACATTCTATCAAACTGCCATATAAAAGTCAATGGATATTAAAACAGAGTAGTACTGTATATTCTTGCTACAGCCCCGAATTCAATTATAATCCTTCAAGACCCCAGGGAAAAGTTACAAGCGGAAACATTGTGTGCTCAAAAAAATGAGAAACGATGGCATTCGGCATTTGTAAGTTTATTTCTAATGTCTTTCCCCAGGAAAGCAGGTACAAATAATTTGCAGTCATGATATTGCTTTTGTTTGCAATCCTTCCTTTGCTTTGCTGCTAACCACAGGTAATCTTTAGTTTAAGTTGTCTTGCTTACAAGGATACCAAAAGATTCCCTCCCTACCTAGATGCTTCCAAAGCATTAGGCTTCTGACTAAACAAGGGAGTAGATTCAAAACCCATGTTTGTTCCCCATACCAGTCACCAGCAACTACATTAGAAAAACAAATAAACAAAAAAAGGCTTTTTTACTTCCCCCCCCCCCCCCCCTTTTTTTTGCACAGATACCTTTAAAGACTTTTACTTCGAGCGAATATGGGACTCGTCACTTGATGATTAATTTGCATGTTGATAGGCAGTCAGTGTAGCAGCTTTCAGATTAGGGACATTCCGCTGCACACTAAAAGGCACAAAGAACAAAAAGTGAATTTCAATCTTGCCCTTCTTTTCCAGTCAGTGCATTCCCAGCCCATGTCTATTGATGAGCAGTTGGAACAATACCAAAATGCAGTGTAAGATCAATCCTGCTGTTTACTTCGCTGAGCTGAAGGAACAAAGGACAGAAGAAAGGACTTAAACCCAGCTATAGTAAAAGAGTGGGGATGAAGGATGAAAAATGTGCCTGATGGGCAGTAGCACAGAGTAAGCTCATTTAGAAAATAGGCAGCTCCAGCTGAGATAAAACCAATGATGATTTGTATTTTGTACTGTATCTTCAGGGGATAAAAGCACTTCTATCAGATACCATTGGAGGCAAACTTGAAACACTGCAGTAAAATGCTATGTTCCCTACCAGGGAGAGAATAAAAATTCCCATAATTGCAAAGGAGTGTTAAATATCTGATTGTGCATGCCTTTTTCCTCCCATGGTGAGATAACTCAACCCGGTCCTCTTTTTAACTTCACAGGACCTGTCTAATAGAATATTCAGCTGGATGCTTTTGTATCAAATGCAGCATGACACCACGTTTTACTTTGATAAATACTGATAATTGTAATTTGGGGGGTTATTAGCCTTTAAGACCTCTTTTTTTTTAAAAAAAAAAAAAAACAAAACAAGAAGCTATTTCAAATGAGAAGGCACTCAAGTGCCTGAACAGGCAGGAGGATGTGAAGAGAGAGGAAAAAGTTCTTCTTCAAATGCAAACACCTTAAAAAATTGTATCTAATGAGAAGGAGAAAATAAAACACTCTCTTCTATTGCTAAACATAAATTATCCTAAATCAAAAATCTATTTACTTTTACTGAAAAGCAAGAATATCTGACACAATGAACTGCCACCATATGAGGCAAGGACAGCACAACACAGAATAATAGAGATGGTAAAAATGAACAGCAGGAGAATTGATGGTATCCTTGTTGATATTGAAGTACAGGGGAATTTTGTTGTTTACTGATCACCATTTACAGGGTTTGTTCACCTATTTGGTTCAAAAAAATTACTTCCCAGAGGCTATTACTTGCCGACAGGGATGTGTTGGCTCCTCACACTGATCAATGTACATTCTACCACTAAGGATAAGATTTGAAGTAATTTATTTGATTTTTCTATGATGCTTCAGAAGAATCTCTGACTGTCACCAAGCAGCAGATAAACAATGTTCCCATTTGCAGGAGTCAGCACTTAGAGACAATTATAAACTGACCTGTCTAGACACCGGCACACCGGAGTGTGAACATTGTCTTTGCACATGGGGAGCTGGTGTAGATACATATAAACACACATATATATGTGCATTGTGGGGTAGGGAAGGTTATTGTTTAAGAGAATAAGAGGCAGCAATTGCAGATAGTAAGTAGAAAAATCTGAGACAGTTGCACAAACCTCACATTTGAGAAAAGCCTCCATGGTACATCCAAATGCAGCTGAGCCAGCACAGCAGGAAGGAAAAAAGGGCTAAAGTTAGGTGCAAACCTCTCTACTGCTGACTCAACAGCTGAGATTTTTCTGTGGGTTGATGAAGATCCAAAACATTTTCTCCATTTCACCTCACTTTCCAACCCCACTGTTTACTCTAAAGTGACCTGACGTGTCTCTTTTGTCCCCAGATACAATAGCTAAGAAACTTGGGCCCTGATTCTGCAACTCTCTTCTTTCACTGTTATTCAGCAGCAGACGTCAAACCACTGCTGATTCAAAGCCAGCATATTAGAATTAGAAAAGAGGTACACTCTGTCTTGTGTTAACATCGCTTCTACCAGCCCATTTCTGTGCTAGAAATTGAAGCCCTGTTTCTTACTAAAATATTACACCTGCAGGTGCTCTTGTGCAGTCTAACAGCCTGCCAGAAATTAGTCCAGCTAGGCAACAACACATCCACCTTGCCCTGGTGAGACAGAATAGCACTGTGCGTGGACAAGTTCCCAGAAGAAGGAAGGATTTTGGGTCTATTTACAGCAACTTTCTCTGAATTTAGAAGTATTTCTGTTTAGTTCTGAGTGCACCCTCTCTCTCCTTACATAACAAACAGCAGAATCAGATAAACTGCTGTTAATTTTAACTCTCTCTTCAGAACAT